>NC_034595.1:102361170-102438646 GCF_900095145.1 Mus pahari | reverse complement strand
TGTCTGTCTGTGTGTCTACCTGCCTGCCTGCCTGCCTGCCTGCCTGTCTGCCTGTCTGCCTGTCTGCCTGTCTGCCTGTCTGCCTGTCTGCCTGTCTGCCTGTCTGCCTGTCTGTCTGCCTGTCTGTCTGTGTCTGTCTGTCCACCTGTCTGTCTGTCTGTCTGTCTGTCTGTCTGTCTGTCTGTCTGTCTCCCTCTCTCTGTGTGTATGTATTTCTGTCTGGATCTGTGTGTGTGTGTCTGTCTCTCCGTCTGTCTGTCTGTCTGGGTCTGTCTATGTATCTGCCTGTGTGTCTGTGTCTCTGTGTGTGCTGTAGTGTGTCCTGATGGAGGGAAGGAGTTGGAGAGAAAGGGTAGGAAGGCATACATTAATTTTAGAGAGCCTGGGAAAGGGCTGTTTCCGCTGTTCTTTGCAAATCTCCCATGTCTCCAAAGTTTTCAAACTAAACTCCCTCTCTAAGAGGGAGCAGTGGCATCTCTTCCTAGCAGGCTTAGGGTTTGAACAAGGTATCACACAGCAGGGCTAGTGCCCAGATGCTGCGGCCACCAGGAGAATGTCGCTTTGGTCACCCTCCCTATGTTGGTTTAAAGGCACTTGTGACATTGACTCTGAAGACTGTCCTCTGGTGTTAGGGTGCAGGTGGCAATCTTGTATACAGCGAGAGCACTGTTCTGGGATCCAGGGGACTGGGATTCTGTTCACTGATCCCACCTGCTGGGTAACTGTAGATCAGGAGTCAGCTGGGAGATCCTCCTGACAGGCACCCTTTAAGGAGTTTCCTCTTTCATGGTTAATTTACTTACTCATTAACATGATGTCATAGAAACAGTGTGTTAGGTGTCAGTCCTTGCGGAAAGCCTGCGCCTTGAAGAATGAAGCATTATGGGAGAAAAATGTGGGCAAGAAGAGAGTGGAGAGACATGTAGAGCCAGGCACATAGCTCCATTCAACATTTCCCTGAAGTGGGGTTTGCAATATGGGACTCCATGGAGAAGCACACCATAGTCCCTATGTGGGGGGTTTAGTACAGTCTTTGTAAAGGATTGCACTGTAGTCTCCATGGAGGGACATGGTACAGTTGCTTTGGTGGCGTGTCATTCAGGATCTTACTGGTGGGTGTAATTCATGGTTTCCTTGGGGGTGTGATTCAATATCTTTCCTGGGGGTGTGATTCAGTGTGATGGGTGGGATGCAGGAGACACTCTGGTGCGATCAGAGCTCCTGGTGGGTCCTATTTGTACTTTCCCTGGTTGGTGTCATCGACAGCTTCCCTGGTGGGGTGTAACAGGGGCTCTTTCTTGAGTGAGGTTACACAGACTCCTGGTTAATATCATCCATGTGGCTTCTGGTGAAACATGTCTCTCTGGGCAAGATGCTCTCTAGAATCTTTCCTGACCTGTGAGTCTGTCTTCTGGGTATTGTGTTCAGCATCTCCTGGTGGGGAAGGGCCGTGCTCGTATGTTCGGGGAGGAAGGCTGGGATGCTCAGTGGTGAACAGAGGATCTGGGGAGAGGTGAGGCTCTCTGAGCCACTGGCCCTGACAGTTTGGCAGAGTCACAGGGCAATGGGGCTGCAGGGCCACAGGATCTGGGGACCCAGGGCAAGAGGGGCTGCTGCATCTGAGACACGTTGAAGATGACACATTTGTAGGTGAGGAGGGTGGGCTGGGGGATATGATCCCATCCCAGAGCCTTGGCCAGCCAGCCTGTGCCAAGAACGCAGGACAGTGCCACCATGGACTCTGTTTGAGGGAATGGCATTCCTTGTTGAGGAAAGACTCGTTTATGCCCCAGTTGCTGTTTCAGTGCAAACCATACCTTCTTTTATGAACAATTTTGAAAGCAGATGGCTTTTTAAAAACATCCTTACTTAGAGAAATAAAAAGTTGTCAATCCCCTGTTTGTCTCTCCATTAAAATTTTAAAAACTGAATCATAAAGTCTGTGCAGCTGGGGACCCAGGCCTTGGAGATTTTTTCTGAATAAGGTTTGATGGCACTTTCTTACTGAAAAGATGTGTTCTTAAAACAGTGACATCATTTTTAAACAAACAAAAAGTGACAGAGTAAGAGGAACCCCAGTGTGCCTGTCCAGGGATTTCAGGACCCACACACCTCTCCTTCCCACTTTTCAGTGTAACCCTTATGGGTAAAGTGTTTCCAGGCAATGCCTGCCACACCTCACCCCCACTCCAGTCTTGGACAGTGAATGGGGCCTGCATCCTCAGGCAGCTGTTTGGCTGTGTGTGTGTGTGTGTCTGTGTGTGTGTGTCTGTGTGTGTGTATCTGTGTGTGTGTGTGTGTGTCTGTGTGTGTGTCTGTGTGTGTATCTGTGTGTGTGTCTGTGTGTGTCTGTGTGTGTGTCTGTGTGTGTGTCTGTGTGTGTGTCTGTGTGTGTGTATGTGTGTGTGTATGTGTTTCTGTGTGTGTCTCTGTGTGTGTGTGTCTGTGTGTGTGTCTGTGTGTATGTGTGTGTGTGTCTGTGTGTGTATGTGTTTTTGTGTTTGTGTGTGGTACACATATAAGTGTTTTATCTGCATCTGTGAATGTGCACCACATGTGTGCAGTACCTGAGAAGACCAGAAGAGGGCATCCCATCCCCCCAGAGCAGGAGTTACAGTAGAAAGTTGTGAGCTGCCATGTGGGTGCTGGGAACTGAACTCAGGTCCTCTGCAAGAACAACAAGTGCTCTTGACCACTAGACCATCTCGCCAGCCACCACCCAGAACTCTGAAGTAACTACTTCTCCAAAGTACATTTGGGAAAGGACTTAAAACACATAGTTACATTAAAAAAAATTATGACGAAGCACCCATCACTTTCTAGACACATCTCCAAGTATGCAGATTGGTGGCATTAGCCAGGCAGTGGTGGCACACAACTTAACTCCCAGCACTCTGGAGGCAGAGGTAGGCAGATCTCTGAGTTCAAGGCCAACCTGATCTATATAGTGAGTTAGTTCCAGGACATCCAGGACTATGCAGAGAAACCATGTGTCAGGAAACCAAACCAAACCACACCAAACCAAACCAAAACCTAGTTTGATGGTGTTAGTTGCAGCCACACTATGTGCAAACATCTCCAGCATCCATCCACAGAATGTACATTGTTTTCCCAATATGAGTCAGATACCATTAGATCTTCTGTCCCCGTGCCTTTGGCAAGAGCTCTTCCTATGGTATGCCACCCTCCCTTCTTGCCTCTTTAGGAATATTCTGTCACACGCCATCCCTTGTTTATCGGCTCACCTTGATGAACATCTGTCTTGTTTTCCTCTCCCTACCATGAGGACAGTCTGCTACAGACGCTGGTACACCGGCCCCATTTCATTTCTCTCGTAGGCGCCTGCTCCCAGGCAGAACAGCTTGGCCAACAGCAAGTTCACGGCCGATTACCCATGGACCTGTCACATTAGCTTCATAGCTACAGTACCATTTACACCTCGCCCCAAGTAAGGCTCCCTTGTTTGGATATCCCTGCCAGCACTTATCGCCATGCATGTGTTGGGGAGATGGTGCACACATGTGTGGGAACCGTAGTTCACCCTGAGCTGCCATTGCTCAGATGGTGTCTGCCATTTGTGTTTGAGACTCCCTTACTGCTCTGGGGCTTGTCAGTTAGGCTGGCCAGCCACTGAGCCCCTGGGATCTCTCTCTCTTCATCTCTCCAGCATCAGGATTACTAGTGAATGCCAACACACCTGGATTTTTTATGTGGCTCAGACTCAGGTGCTCATGTTCCAAGGCAGTGCTCCAAGGCAGTGCTCCAAGGTAGTGCTCCAAGGCAGTGCTCCAAGGTAGTGCCCCAAGGCAGTGCTCCAAAGCAGTGCTCCAAGGCAGTGCTCCAAGGTAGTACTTCACAATTGAGCCATCACCCCAGCACCCCCACCTCCATTTTTTCTCATCTTTATTAGATCTTTGAGACTTGTCTTCTGCTCACATTTTCCCCTCCTGAACCCCCACCACCACTACCACGGGTACCCCATTCTCCCATTCCTTACCCACCCAACTTTGCATCCCCCTTTAAAAAATTTAAACCTGTCAAGTACAATTTGTGCTGCTCGTTTACTTTTGAATGTGTGGCCATCCTGGGGGGCATGGCTGATCTACCAGGAGCCACACTTTTGAAACTGACTTTCTGCTTGGCATGGTGGCATGCGCCTTTAATGCTAGTGTTTGGTGAGCATATGCAGGCGGACCCCTGTGAGCCTGAGGCCAAACCTGGTCTACAAAGTGGGTCCCAGGCCAATCATGGCCACAGTAGTGAAATTCCATCTCAAAACAACACAAACAACCCAAGCAAAACCAAAAATAATACATATACATCCATGAAGAAAATAGAAGTTATCCATTGGCAGGCGCTCCTTGGGTAAGGGTGGGACTCTGTGACGTCCCTTCTGTGTGCTGGGATTTTGGCTGGCTTGAGCAGGCATAGGTCTTATGCACACTGTCACAACCTCTGTGATGTCTGTGCACAGCTGCCCTGTTGTGTTGAGGACAGTCCCTCACTGTCTCTGGCTCTTACAGTGCTTCTTCCTCCACGGGAGGAGGGGTGTGACATAGATGTCCTGTTTAGTGCTGAACACTGCGAGCCACCATGTGTTCTCTGTTCCCCGACCAGTTGCCAGTCTCTGAGCTAATCTCCATAGACTGCCAATTGAAGCTTCTCTGATGAGGGTGGAGAGATGCCAATCTATGAGTATCGTGGGGAGTCATTGGGAGGCAGCGTAAAATGTCCACTTAGCAGGACAACGCTGTTGCTTCTTCCCCAAGGCCTGTCCTCTGGTTGGCCCCATTAAAAACCCTGCCTGCTTTTAAACTGGTAACCATTCTCGGGGAGCGTGAAGAGGTTATACCAGGTGTTATACTCAAGTGTTATTTCATTACCAGGTAATGTGCAATCACAGACATCTATTTTCCACTGGGTAGTTCTAACTTTGTGTTCCGTCCATCACTCCACCCAAGTCATTTGCTGTCACCTAGGACACAAAGCCATACACAAAGTTCTTCCTGGGTAGGAGATGCTAGAGAAAAACCTAAGTGTCTGTCCCTAGGGGGAAAGTTAAGTTAGGTGTGCCACATGGACCCTGAAGTAGTATGGAACAGTGGGAAGAAATGGACCCAGGGCCGAGCCATGTGGACCCTCTGGTAAAGGCACCTGTCCCCAAGCCTGGCAGTGTGAATTCAACCCCTGGTGCTCACATGGTAGCCACTCCCTCATGCTGTCCCCTGATCTTCACAGGTGGCCTCAGCCAGCCCACATCCCACGGGCACAGGAGATGAGTGAGATGAAGTAAAGAATAAAACAGAGTAAGACAGAAGCTGACAGAAGCCCAGGGGATGTTAGTAAGGGAAAAAGCAAGATATAGAAGAAATTCAAGTTATATGTGTGACTACATGAGTGTGTGTGTGTATGTGTGTGAGTGCATGTGTGTCTCAGTGTGTGTGCATGTGTGTGCATGTGAGTGTGTGTGTGTGTGCCTGTGTATGCATGTACCTACTAGGTGTAAGGTAAGCCAGAGCTATGTAACCTTTTGTTCACGACTCCTTTTCAACAGAGAAGTGTTTATCACTTTTACCTGCCCAGGGTATATAAGGAAAATTGAATCCTTACTCATAATAAAACATATTAATTGAAAACATTTAAAATTATATGTATGTGCGTGTGTGTGTGTGTGTGTGTGTGTGTGTGTGTGTGTGTATCTGTCTGTCTGTCTGTCTGTGTCAGGCTATGTGCATACGAATGTAGTCCCATCAGAGGCCAGAAGAGGGTGTCGGATCCCCTGGAGCTGGGTTACAGGTCACTGTGGGTCACCCAACATGGATTCTGGAAACCAAACTTGGGTCCTCTACAAGAGCAGCAAGTGCTTTTAACCACTGAGCCAGCTCTCCAGACCCTTTAAGATTTCTTTCTTTAAAGTTACTTTTATGGAGTTCATTTTAAAACAAATATTTGATACACATATAAGTTTATCATTTATTAAAAATGGAAGCCAATTTGCATACCTACATGAATGGGATTGCCTATTTTTACAAGAAGAATTAAATCTTGGCTGAATGCTTGCTGCTGCAGGACCTGGGACATGTTCTTCAGGTGGCCAGTATTTTGGTTTTATAGCCCTCAGTGCTGAAAACACTGCTTTGCATAAACACACAGTACGAACTGGTAGAAATACATTTTAGAAACTGTTGAGAATTTCATCCTAACCCCAAGCCAAAACTCATTTAATGATTTTATGAATCTCAAACCAGCAACCCAAACAGTAATACATAACCCAATCCAAGGGTACTCTAATTTGATACTCACATGCTGGGGAATGATGGAAGGGAACACTGAAAACCATTGTCTTCGGTAATTAAATCACTTAAGATTTATTTTTAATTGTGTGTGAACATGTGCCTGTGTATGCGTGTGTGTGCAGAGCATATGTGTTTGTGTGTGTGTATGCACGTGTGTATGCACATGTGTGTGTGTGTGTGTGTGTGTGTGTGTATGTACATAGATGCAGCACCTGCTGAAGCCAGCAGTGTTAGATTCTCTGGAGCTGCAATTAAAATTGGCTGTGAGTCACTAAATTCGGGTCATCTGCAAGAGCGGTACATGCTCGTAACCACGGAGCCATGACTCCAGATTATGAACTTGCTTTGTATAAGAACAGAAAACGGTGTTTACAGAGGAAAACATGCTAATTCACCACATAACAGTAGACTTGAATCTGAGCTCAGGTGATTCAGTGTCTGTTGGTGATAAAATGGTATGCGGTCCCATGATGCAGTCTGTGCCCTGTGTATGAGCCTGACGCCCCTGGAAACCAGAAGGTCTTGGATCCCCTGGAACTGGAGTTACAGATAGTTGTGAGCCACCATATGGATGATGGACACTAAACCCAAATTCTCTACAGGAGCAGGCAGTATTTACACCTTTTAAAGCAATATACACAAAGCTGGAGAGAGGGCTCAGTAGTTAAGCCATCTCTTGCTGCTCTCACAGGGAACCTGAGTTTGGTTGGCAGCACCCATGTGATGGCTCAAACCATGCGTCCCTCCAGCTGCATGGAATTTGGCGCCCCCTTCTGGCCTCTTCAAATATTGCAGACATGTACAGATAGATACAAAGACACACACACACATTAACATTTTACAAATTAACAAAGTTAATAAACCATAAACACTGACCCCTCTGGGAATATATGCACGAAGTTGTTGGCTGTGACTGTTTCTGAAAAAGAGGTGGGAGTTAGTTGGGGAGGGAGAATTTTAAGTTTTTCTTGTTATACTTCCAATTGTTTGAGTGGTTTTTATTACAGGAAAATAAACTAGTGTTTTGTTTTGCAATTCAAAACTAGAGCTACAGTAAGCCTTATGAAGAAGTCATAAAACACAAGCTCCCAGTCACAGCGCCCATTTATTCCGAGTACACATAATGGCTGTAGTTAATATTTATCCATACGCTCACTGGGAGGCAGGCTCTGCTGTAAGCATTTTAAACAACTCATTTACCCCCACAAATCACACCGTGGAGGAAGACAGTCATGTTTTACATGTGAGGAAATCAGCTCAGAGGGGTGGAGTTATTTACTTAAAGTCACACAGCTTGTAGGTAGAGGGTATTTATTCCTGTAATGACCCAACATTATCGTAGTTAGGAATACATAGTAACTTTTAAAATATGGATTTAAATTCTGACTCAGCTTTTGAAACGAGACGCTACACCCTGTGCTTGCAGGATTCAGAGATCATTAGACGCCTGGCATTCTGCTTGTTTGCCTTAATTTGAGCACAGCCCTGCCTAGAAGGGCCCTTGGACGTGGGAGGGAAGCCAGGCTTGTCAGCAGTCTAGATCTGAAATAAACAGTTTTATTTTTGTTTGAAATAGGGAATCGCCAGGTAGGACATTCAATAGCTTGGTCTGGGGCCTAGCTTTGAATGGAGGTTCAGCAGACTCAGGTTATCGGGGAATGCTCTGGTTCCGATGGCAAGCACCATTCCTTTCTGATCAGAAGAGGACAGGACCAGCTGTCAGTCATCCCAGACAGCATGGAGAGAAGAGAAGGGAGTTAGTCCATTGCACACTGGGCGATCAACACCAAGGCGTTTCTAGAAGCCTTTACTTGGTGTCTTTGCAGAGTCCTTGGCTCTGAGGCAGGCAGGCCAGGTGGCCCGCCATCCCTTCTTCACCCAAGTGAACAGATTCCACTACAAAGATTTCCAACTGCATCGTTTGTGAGGCCCTTAAAACCGTTAAATTAATAAAAGCAACTTAACAGAACCCTGATTAGTTGGAAATTGCTTTAAATTTGGTCATTAAGTTTCAGGGAACATGTAATTTTCTCTACATCTGGCACAGCTGCAAGGCACAAGGGACTGAAGTGGGGGGTAACGGATGGGAGGGTTGTCTCAGATCCGATCCGTCACTGACAGCTTCTGCACGGCTGGCCAGCACCCCCAGGAACCCAAGTCTCACTGAGATATTACCCGACCTGGTTATTTCTCTAAGAAAAGGCATTCTCTCCCTGTAGTGTCTGGGAGGGACAGACCAGCCAGTGTCTGGGAACCTGGGGTCCCTTCCAGAGAGTCTGGAACTTTCTGGTTTGCCTGAGCGCAGAGGCTACTTCTGTGCACTGGCATCTCCACCTACGACACAGTCCTTGTCTTCAGTTTGTCGGAGTGTGGACCAGGGCAGGGAAGCTGAGTCTCAGTAGAAGCTCGCTGGAAGATGTCAGGGGTGCTGTTTGCATGACCGTGTGTGGGGATGCTGTGTGACCCCTGCCATCTCGGGTCAGCAGCTTGTGGCTCACTGGTGGTTGTTACCGTGGTTAGAGCTTGAGGGTTAATATTGGTTGTCATTTTGATGGACTGTAGAGTCACCTAGGAGACAGGCCTCTGGGCGTGCCTGTGAAGTTGTTCTGGGTTGACTTAACTGAGGAGGGAGGTCCCACCCTGCATGTGGGCATGGAGGTCTTCTGTGCTGGGGTCCCAGACTGAGTAGAAAGGAGAGAGACGCTGGCATCCATCTCTCTCTGTTTCCCCGATGGTGGGCGCAGTGACCCTGCCACGTGCCTTCGGAATGCAATGGATGGTTTAAACCCTTCCTTTCTTAAGCTCCTCCTGTCACAACAGCAGGAGAATGAACTAGAATCCGGGCCTGGATCTCTAAGGCATCTGTGCTGGGAGGGTGTTTGTACCCAGACCCTCCCTCCATATCTTTCGATGAGGGCAGAGGGGTTGTCTGGTGTTTGAGGGCAGTTAGCCTTGGATGGGACGGTACCACCTGATTTCTGCTGGCACCGGGATGTCTTTGGGTATTCTTTCCAAGGGAGCTTGCCAGGTTTTTATAGGCAAGCCCCAAGGTGAGAGGGACAAAGTGACATGCCCTGGCAGGGGATGCTGGGACATTATGGGGAGGAACTCCTGGAGTTACAAATGTATGAACACTACAGCCTAGGACTAGCAGAGACTCAGATGGGACATCTGTGTCCTTGGCCACAGCTAGCCACTGAGCCAAGAGCCGCATGCCAGAGCAGTGGCATGGCTTCGAGGACCAGACCTCGTGGAACTGTCTCCTCACAGACATACGCAAAGCTGATGGTCTTCTCCACAGTCCTCTGAGTGAGACCTGTGCCTCCTACTTTACAGATTAAGAAGTGGACTTGTGTGTGGGGGGGGTAGGGGTGGTGGGGATGGGTTACAGGACTTGCCCAAAGTCACAGAACAAAGGAAATTCCTGAGGGAGAGAGGAAGAGGCAGAGGAAGAGGTAAGGGGTGGAGTGAGAGGAGACACTCAGTAAAATGCTGGCCTTGCTCACGTGAAGACCGGAGTTCCATCCCTAGAAACTATATAGAAAGCCGAGTATAGTGGTACATGCTCCTAACTTCAGCACAGCCACACAGAGACAAGCTGGCTCCTGGGACTCGAGGACAGCCAGATGCCCTCCCTAGTATGTTCCAGGTCAGTGAGAACCCTGCTCACAAAACAAGGTGGACCATTTCTGAGAGGTGATTCCTGAGGTTGTCTTCTGGCCTTCATTTACGTGTGCACACGCGTGTATCCGTACAAACATGTGTCTTCTGGCCTTCATTTACATGTGCACACACACCAGGGGTCTCTGGGTAGACTCTTATTTACAAGTTTCTCCTTGACCTTCTGCAGAGAGCTCAGCTCAGGTAGCAGCCAGGGGTTCAGTGCCCCGATTCACAGCTCTCTGAGGGCTCTGGCATCTTTTGTAATAAACACATTATTATTATTATTATTATTATTATTATTATTATTATTAAATTCCTTCTCTGTGCAATCCCCTTCTCTTGTCCTTTAAAAAAAGAGGCCTTTGCTCTCCAGAGAGCATGCCATTTGTCAAGTCCCACATCTCTCCGGAGAGCCAAGCACAGCCTGGAATTTATGGTCTTATGTGAGTCGTGGCAGCCGCATACCTGCTGATGCTCCTGACTCCGCCGAGTTCCGGGAACTTCTGTGGTCGGAGGAGGAGACAAGGTGGTGGCAGAAAGAACTTTATGAACAGTAAAGGGCCGGCCCCGCAGGCAGAATCATTCTCCTGGCACGAGCCTGCCCGAGGGAGGGAGGGAGGGAGGGACAAGCCGGGGCCACACACACACACACACACACACACACACACACACACACACACACACACAATGGCTGGTCCCGAGTGCAGAGTCCAGGTGGTAGTGTTCTCGGGTTTATGACAGAAGTGGGTACACTGTGAGTCCTGCAGGTGGCCCGGAGCCCCTGGGAACGGCTGGCTGGAGGGGAGCAGAACAGCTGCTTAGCAAGAAAATCAGGATGTGCCCACAGGGTGAGGGAGAAATTTTATGGAAGAGGCCAGCAGCCCGGAGCTGTCACCAGCTGCAGGTTCCTCTTAATGCCATCTATAGTCCCTGAGGCCGAAATGACTGGGCATTTGAAGAAGCCTGGGAAAGCCGTACTGTGGTGCCGACTTTAATGTCCTTCCAGTGTCCCTCCGTCTGATGCAGATAGAGGCTCACACGGATGGACGCCTCTATCCATGACCATATGTCCATGTGGAGCCTGAACCAGAGGAATATTTGGGGTTTTGCTTTTGTATGAAGACGGGGCGTGCCCTACTTTGCTTTCTGTTGCTGTTGTAACCACAGTGACCAAAACTAACCTGGGGAGGGAAGGGTTTAATCTAATCGGTTTACAGGTCACAGGTCGTCAATGAGAGACACCAAGGCGTGAACCTGGAGCTGGAGCTGAAGCAGAAAGCCCGAGGTGAGCTGCTTCCTGGCTCACGTTCAACCTTACACAGCCAGGGCCCATCTGCCTAGGAATGGTGCCGCTGTCAGTGGGCTGGGCCTTCCTACATTTAATTAGCAATTAAGAAAATGCCCTACCCACAAGCAAATCTGACAGAGGTGGTTTCTTCATAGAGGTTCTCTCCTCTCGGTTATGCCCAGCTGAAGCTAACTAGAACAGGGTCCTGTGTAGCCCAGGCTGCCCTGCGAATCACTATGTAGCTGAGGCTGAGGTTGAACTCTATCCCTTCACGGCCCAGGTGCTGCTGTTACAGGAGTGTGCCACCACACGCCGTTTACAAAGGTGTGCTGAGTCTGGAGTGTGCCGGGCAAGCGGCCTTGTAATGGAGGTGCTTCTTCAGCCCCTAAAGGATGCACTTCGGAAACAAACCGAGCTATTTCTGGCTTGTGGAGCGATGTGTTTTTTAGGAGCAGAACCGAAAACAAGCAATAAACACTTCCACTAAATTCTTCCCCTCCGCACCCCCCTTCTCTTGTCAATATCTGCTCAAAACATAACCTTTTTTAGTTCTTGTAAGTTACTTTTAAAAAACAGCTCCATCTTCCCCAAAGCATGGTGAAGTTTTCTTGGCGGTTTTAAAGATTCTTCCTAGTACCACTTGGAGTCCAGGGCTTTGAGCGCAGTTGGCAAAAAAGATCTATAGAGAGGCTATGTTTGGACAGGTATTGAATATAATAAACTATATTTAAATATTTATATGTGGAATTATTTTTTTTATAGTACTGTTCTTTAAATCATTGAATATGGTCCGATCATTTCTCCAAAAGATACACGGGCCCTGTCTGTCTGCATATAGATCATTTTGGTCCGTGAAGGGTGTTCTCAGCTTAAAAATGATTTCTACACGCCGTGCTGTACGCAATTCGTTACCGTGCCCAGCATTTTATCCTGCTGTCTCATGGTAATGCTTGGAGGGTTTCTTCTGAAAACAGGACCGTCTGCGGGAGTCGGGGAGAGGTGGGAGCAAAGTAGAAAAGCCACTGGCTCAGTGCAGAGCGCCTGCCCGTGGGTCCAGCTGTCCCTCGCCTGACCCTACCTTCTCTCAGCCCCTGAAGGAGCTCGGGGCTAAGAGAACTATTTGGCTCTTCTCTTCTGCTGAGAGTGTTTGAGTTGTGTGATTTTTAGTTTCCCCTCGTGCCTCCCAGGCTTCTTTTCTTTGTCAATTTGAAGAGCTCTGTCTATTCCTGGGAGTTACCCTGATAACAACCATTTGTTTTTCAGATTGATTCCTACAAAGTGCACTAGACACTTTAGCCACTGCTGCGTGGGAGCCGCCACACTTCTCAGGGTAGGGTCCTGAGTGCTGGCCTGGAGGAAGGTTTCTAGATGTCTGGTGGAACGAACACAAGAATCCATGCACACATGCACGCACGCACGCACGCACGCACGCACATACACCTACCAGCCACCTGGCCCACCCCAGGGCAGAAGGGCTGAGCAGCCAGGTGACCATTGGTTTTGTTCACCTTCTGAACATGGAGGGGGATTTCCATTCCTCCTGTCCTTGTGATGTTTGGGTGACTGTGCCTCTTGGTTTAGCAGAGGAACGGAAGCTCCACGGACACCTTTCTGATTGTCAAAGTCAGAGTCTCGCTCCCCACCCCCATCTTCCTTTTCCTGCCCTGACCATTTTGGAAGTAAACTCACAGCCGAACTCCCTTCACTGTGACTCTGAGCGACAGTGAGGCCCCAGACTCCCCAGCAGAACTCCAAGGGCCAAGCAGGGTGAGCAGTAAGTAACCCTCTGTTACTACCACAGAGCCGAACCTGTCCTGACAGAAGGAGGCAGACACGGGCCGGCAGACACAGGAAATGTGGCATTCTCCCACCACTGATGGCTCGTTCACATTGCCCTGGGTGCCCTGGGGTTCCCAGGCTTCAGGAAAAGCTGGTTTTACAATATCTAATATGCTGTGATCGCTACCCGCAAATGAAAGATGAAAGTGGGACGAGAGGGCCTGGTCTGGTTGGTGTCTTTGCTCCAGGGAATGTCAGACCTGTCCACAGGACAGGGTGTGGCTGGGCTCAGTATTACTGGAAGAGATCATTTTAGCTCAGCTCCAGCGCTCACAGATTTTAGAGTGATTTATATGAAAACAGTTTAAAGCATTTACTAGCTGTGAGAACTAATTTCCAATAAATCAGACAGGATTCCCCTGGGAACCAGAAATAAATGAGGGCAAAAGAAATTGCTAAGGGTTGTTGAGCAATAAAGAGATGGGTTCTAGATATCGGAAAATGATATTTAAATGGACAAAGTTGATTTAACTGTCCTTTTTCATGTCTGGGGTAAGATTTAAAGCTACAGCATGCTGTTATAAGCAGGAATTATTTACCAGGATGCCTCTCGTGCACAGACCGCCAAGCTGCAGTGTTAATATTTTGATTCCAGTTCTGAGTCGTGATGAAAAGGCATTAGTTACAAAGTCTGCTCAAAAAAAGTTTCTAGAGAAAGTTCAGACTAGGTCCGAGGGCCGACCTTCCTTTTAAATCTCATTGCAGCCATTTTCTCTGATGACATCTCGGTGAATATTTTATTAGCTTGACATTTGCAAGTATGTGATAGACACAGACTGGTTACCTGGCATTGTGCTATAAGCCTTAGATATAGACAGGGAATAGGGTGGATTGCCTGCCGGCCTGCCTGTCGGCCTACCTATGAATCTATGTAACTATCTATATATCTATTATTTATCATTATGTAATCTATCAATCATTATGTGATTTATCTATCAACCATTATGTAATCTATCATCATGTAATCTATCTATCTATCATTAGGTAATTCTATCTATCTATCTATCTATCTATCTATCTATCTATCTATCTATCTATCTATCTATCTGCAATCTTCTGTTCCCATTTGTATGTCCAATCATCTATCTGCCTGTCCTGGACTGCAGAAATGTGCATTTCCTGATGTGTTAAGCATGACACTGCCTTGGATAGTGAGCTAGAAGTGGCTTCATCAAGGAGAGAGGAAGGTTTTTTTTCTCTTAAGTGTTGACTGCCTGGGCCACGAAAGAGTCTGTAGGTCCTTAAGACAAGATCCCAGCCATAAGTAGTTGGGCTTGATGGATGCCCACGTCTCTCCTTTGGTATACACGACTGATCTAGCTACAAGACCAGAGTAGAAAGCAAGGAAGCTTGCTATGTGTAGTGAGATGCATCGAGCAGGTAGTAACAGAAGACCTACTAATGTCTGGCTTAGCAGGGACTAGCCGTGAGGGGCCTGAGGGAATACACATTCACTTTGGAAGAGTCCTTAAAAGGTTAGGGTGAGCCACTTGGCATGTAATTTCCCATCATGCACTCCCCACCATGCAAAGAATGCAGCCCAAGGAAATTAGTTATGGTTGACTTTGGCTATGCATCCTGCTCAGATCCATTGTTTGGTGGATCAGAGCAGAATTTCTGTCCTCTTCCTGCTCTGTCTGTCATGGCTTCCCTTTCAGATGGCCAGGCTCCCCTGGGCTAGCACTCAGTGTGGGGGAGGGGAGGACAGAGAGGAAGGAGAGGCTTGGCCAGGCCCCTGTGCTCAGCTTTTCCCCTGACTGTCTCAGGGACACCATTTCCTTGGTTGGGAAGCCAGCAGAAGGCGGCGATCTTATTCAGTCTCCCTGAGCAGAGCTCGGCAGGGCAGGCCCCTGTCCATTGTAGGCATCGTCACAACATGGATGGCCTTGCCACCGGGAGCAGAGAAGGGCTGTCTTCTCAGGATGTCCCAGGACAGTGGTCCCAGGCTCAGCAACGCAGTGTCTAAGGAGAATCAAGTGTGTGTGCTGACCCTGAATCCCCGAGGAATCACACCTTGCAGAGGGAGTTGTAAACCAGCCAGTGTCCCTTGCTCTGTGGTTGTCATTCTGGAGAAGATTGTAGAACCTGTCCCTTACACATTATCCCCTATGTTCAAAAGTGTGGGGGTACTCCCAGAACCATCCTAGAGTCCCCTCACCTCCTTGGCCTCACTTCTAAAGTGACTATCACTGGTCACTCCCAGCTCACTGGCCAAGCTAGCATCTTCCAGGATCTCCCAGCTAAGTCTGTGACATTGTTTCTGTTTGGTGCCATCTCTCCCAACACTCACGGCTTCCCTGGCTCCCTCTGGCGTTGCTCAGTCTCCCTCCAACTGCCCCATTTTATCTCACCTTTGACCTCTCCTTTACTCCTAAGTTTGACCTCATGGTCTGTACATGTCCATGTTTCTATACACTTCCTTATTGACTTCCCACCCAGTTCCCCCAGGAAGAGGTCTTTGCCTCCCCCTCCTTCCTTTTCCAAACTGAGAACAAGCTTCCCCTTCACCCAAGATTTTCACCCCACAGTGATGCTAGGGGGAATGGGAGCTTTTTCTTTTGGACTGGTCTCCAGACCCACCTGCCTGGGACTTGCCTCCCAATCTTTCAGAAAGCCTATGATGTCGAGAAACTAACATTGATACATGATCGTCATTTAATCCCCATCTCTCTCAGAAATCCCAACAATTCCCCCATTAGAGTTTTTCATAGCAGGCCAACGAGGCTGCTGTCCTGGATTTTGCTCCAGGAGGCCAACCACGGTGACATTTCTTTGATCTTGTAAGTCAGGTTCTCTGCTTGGAGTCCAACCTTTGGAGAATAATGGTATTTGTGGAATGCCCCGTAGTCTCTGGTGTGTTTGATGTTCTCTCGGGGTTGGATCCGGTCACTTAGCGTAGCTCAGAGCACCTCAGAGGTGATGTCAGCCGTTTCAGCCTGTCTTATCTGGAGGCTCCTCATGTCTAACCCCCTTCCTGGTTGGCGTTAACTGATGGCATGATTAAGGCGGCCTGACAGGCGCCTGTACTCTCCGTATTTTCTGGCTTTAAAAAACCCTGATAAATATCTTATGGAGTGATACTTGGGGACTTTATGATCATCATGCTTCTTGTCAAACTGAAAACAGTTTTATGAGTGACTTTATTGTGATATAACTTATCTACTGTATAATCCACCCATTTAGATTATTTATATTGTTTTATGTGTATGGGTGTTTTGCCTGCATGTATGTCTGTGCACCATGTGTGTGCCTGGGTCCCTGCAGAGGCCAGAAGAGGGTGTCAGATGCACTGGAACTGGAGTTACAGATGGTGTGAGCTACCTTGTAGGTCCTGGGAACTGAACCTGGGTCCTGTGAAACCAGGGCTCTTAAGTGCTCAGCCATTTCTCCATCCCCTAATCCACCCATTTCAAGTGCACATGTCAAATGGATTTTAGTGTGATGACAGACAAGGCCTGCTCTTAGTTAACATTTTGTCACCTCAAAAAAAATATGCCTTTTTCATTTAGCTACCATCCTACAGTCTTCCTATCTAAGTTAGGCTCCCCCCCCAACTCTATGCAATCATCAACTTACCTTCAATATTTAGTCTAAATTTACAAAAGTGTGCTGTACTGTGTGTGTGCATGTATGGTTGTGCATGTGTGTATACATGTATGTGCGTGTGTGTGCATGTGTGAATATGCATTCATACATGTGTGTCAGTATGTGTGTGTATATGCATGTGTTGTATGTGCATGCATGTGTATATATGTATGTGTGCTTGCACGTGTGTGTGTGCATGAATGTGACTGTGTGAGTGCATGTGTGTGAGTGTGTATGCATGTAGAGTGTGGATGTGTGAGTATGCATGTATGCATGTGTGTGCTTGCATGCGTGTATGTGTGCTTGCATGTGTGTGTTTGTGAGTGTGCATGCATGTGTGTATGCATGCATTTGAGTGTGTGTATGTGAATATGCATGCATGCATGCATGTGAGTATGTGTGTACATGCATGTATTGTGTGCTTGCATGCACACTTGCACGTGTGCATGTGTGTGTGTGTGTGTGTGTGTCTGTGTGTGTATCTGGGTACACACCTGTGTATTCATGTGAGGGTTGGCAGTAGACACTGGGTGTCTTGTTCTCACCGTTCCTTTTACCACTTAATGAGCCCAGACCTCACTGGTTTGCTTGCCTTGCTGGCCAGTGAGCTCCCGGCGTCTGTCTGTCATCGTCACCCCTAGCTCTCGGGTTTCAGCTGTGTGCCACCAGGCCTGGGGTTTGTGTAGCACTAGGAATCTAAACTCAACCTCATGGCGGGCACTTTTCTCCCTGAGCCACACCTCCAGCCCTCTGCTGTGAATTTTCATATAGATTAAGTTATACAATAGGGAGCTGGCTTCCTTTTGACATCATTTTATTACATTTCGATACACACACACACACACACACACACATCATACATATACACATACTTACAAGATGTACATACGTACATATCTGCTGAGGCACATGAGTAGAAATCAGAGAATGACTTTTGGAGTCAGCTCTCCTCTCCTTCTGCCATGTGGGACCTGGGGTGCAAACTCGGGTTGCCAGTCTTGGCCGCAGTCACCCTTACCCATGGAACTATCTTGTTGACCCTAGCATGGTGTTTTATAAGGTCCATCCAGGTTGTAGCATTTAATAGAACTTTGTTTCTTTATAATGTGAGTATGTGTGTGAGTGTGTATGTGTGTGTGTATGTATGTGTGTATGTGTGCTTTTGAGTGTGTGAGAGAGTATGTGTGTGTCTGTGTGTATGTATGTGTGAGCGTGTGTTTGTGTATAAGTATGTGTATGTGAGTGTGTATGTGCATGTGTGCAGGCCAGAAGTCAGTCTCAGATGTCACTCATCAGGTACTATCCACACTATTTTTTATAGAGAGTTTCTCACTGGGACCTTTGGGACCTGGAACCAGCTGCTCAGGGAGAGACTGGTGGCCAGTGAGCTCCATTCTTCAACCAGTATTGCTGACAGATGCTTTTCTATCACTGTGGTCATCATGACATACCACTTCGTACACTGTGACATCCCACTGCGTGCACCAGGACATTCCATTGTGTGCACCATGACATCCCACTGTGTGCACCGTGACATCCCACTGTGTGCACTGTGACATCCCACTGTGTGCACCGTGACATCCCACTGTGTGCACCGGGACATCCCACTGTGTGCACCGGGACATCCCACTGTGTGCACCAGGACATCCCACTGTGTGCACTGGGATATCCCACTGTGTGCACCATGACATCCCACTGTGTGCACCTTGACATCCCACTGTGTGCACCGTGACATCCCACTGTGTGCACCGTGACATCCCACTGTGTGCACCGTGACATCCCACTGTGTGCACTGGGACATCCCACAGTGGGTTGGATAGTCCATTCCTGGGGGCCGCTGACTCTGAGTGCCTTTTGTGAATATTTGCTTATCTTCCTTGGAGAAATGCTCAGTCCTAGCCTTTGTCAAGTCTTTTTTTCTCTGCTTTTTATGATCAAGTTGGAGCTCAAGCTTTGTGAAGTCACGATACAGTAAGTTCATCACTAGACCCATGATTCGGGAATGTTAATGTTGCATTTGCTGTTCTTTTACCCCTTGCTACCCATGGTCCTCATGGTATTTTCAGAGATCTCCGGACTATTTGTGCTCTCTACATGTGCTGCCTTGGATTCGAACCCTGCACCCTCTCTTCCCCCGGTCCTTCCTTCCACATCTACCATTGGCAATCATTGTTGAGTTTCTCGCCTCTGTGTATTTGGAGGTTTTAGGTTGCATGTGTGACACCGCAGACAGTCGTTACTTCTTTCTGTGGCCTCTTTAATTTAGTATATTGTCCCCCAGCACATACACCATCCATGTTGGGGCAATTGGAAAGACTTTTTCTATGTTTAAAGCTCATTAGTATTCTAATAAATGTGTGTGTACGCACGCGCATGTGCACATGTGCAGCGAGCTATATATGTGTGTATGCACGTGTACGTATAATGCGACTGTGAACCTAGTGCTGCAGTGTCTTTGTGAACTATTGACTTAATCTTAATCTGAGTGTGTGCCCAGAAGGAAGATTGTTAGACTCTGATCCGTACGTTTTAGAGACCCCCATGCTTAAAATGATGTCCAAACCCAGGATTGTTCCTCCACCATCCCCAGACATGTGCTAGACTTGCTGGGATGTGAACTGTGTGCCCCGGGGCCTCCTTTTGTTTCCTGGCCAGCATTTTATTTCTTCTATCTGTTACTGAAATCAGAGCTTTGAAATCTCCGAGGACTGTAGTTGAATTACCCATCTCAGTCAGTTTGCTTCTTTGTGTGTTTCTTGTTGTTATCTAGTGCCTGTGTGTTTGTAATCGTTACTTCCCAAAAGATAAGGAACAAGCCCTTTTGGCTGTGCGTCTGCGCGTCTGTGCAGCTGTGGCTGTGCATCTGTGGCTGTGCGTCTGTGCAGCTGTGGCTGTGGCTGTGCGTCTGTGCGTCTGTGCAGCTGTGGCTGTGCGTCTGTGAGTCTGTGCAGTTGTGCGTCTGTGCGTCTGTGCAGCTGTGCGTCTGTGCGTCTGTGCGTCTGTGGCTGTGCATCTGTGCGTCTGTGTGGTTGTGGCTGTGCGCCTGTGCAGCTGTGGCTGTGCGTCTGTGCAGCTGTGCGTCTGTGCGTCTGTGCATCTGCACGTCTGTGCAGCTGTGCGTCTGTGCGTCGTGGCTGTGTGTCTGTGCATCTGTGCAGCTGTGGCTGTGCGTCTGTGTGTCTGTGCGGCTGCAGCTGTGCGTCTGTGCGGCGTGAGCAATGCTCTACTTTGTACCTGCTGACCTCTTTGCTTTGAAGTCTACTTTGTCTCACGTTGATGTAGCCACTCCGGTGTCCTTCAGTCCGTTTGTACTGCAACACCTTTTCAATTCTTTTTTTATTTTTGTATTTTTTTGTATCTTGTATTGTGCATAACTGCTGTCTTTATTTTTACATAGCTATATGGCACTGATTTCTCTCTGTCCCTGAGCTTGTAATTTTACGATATAGTAAGAAAACCTTGGTTCTACACCAGAATTGTTGAAACCAATGCATTTTCTAGTATTTCTACAGTTTCCTTTTTTAAGATGTGCTTCTTTGACCAACCTGGGGTTTAAGCTTGGGTTGAGTGTGAGGTATAGATCTAATTTTATCTTCTTCTAGATTATTTGCCTGTTGTTCTAGCAACAGTTATTAAAGCAAAACAAAACACTCCCCTCTGAGAGCCACGCTTATCCTACACTGAATTTCTAGCTGCATCTGGGTGACTATCCAGGGACTACCCACACTTTGTTTCCTGTTCCACATCTGAGGCAGGGGAATTGCTGCTTTAATTATGGCTGCCCTGTGGCGGTGCCTGGGAGGAGTTGTGCCTCTGACACACCTGAGTGACACCTCTGCTTCTCCTTGTCTTCCAAGATGTACTTAAATTTTATTTTCTTGAGTGAACTTCTAGCGTTGATTTGTGCAGCTCCGTGGTAAGGGATTCAGTTTGTAAATCAGCCCAGGGACAGGTGGCCTCCTTCTGACACAGAGTCAGTCACTCATCTAGGAGCTGTTGCCTTCCATGCTTGGTGCTAGCTCACAAGTCTTCTTCCCTTAGAAGTTTTACACAGATCACAATAAGTATATTACTGTATATTTTGTACTGCAAGCAGGACTTCTGCATCATGACTTCTGAAAGTCAGTCTCTATATGCCCCTACTTATTGACACTGTTCTTGTTTGATCTTCTAATGTGGGGTTTCCCGGTGGTTTTTTTCCCCCAATAGTAACTACTTTCAGTCTTCAAATTCTGTCCATCTGAAGGACAGCGGATGGTGGAGAAGCATTTCCTCCCTTAAATTCCAACCCAAAGAACCCTCTGTGGCTGGTTTCCGTGGGCTGTACACTTCCATAGCCCGAGTCTCTGGTTGTTCCTGACACTCAGATGGACACCGGCTCCCCTTCCCTGACCCTGACAGGTGCTTGTACAAAACCTCATTGCGCCTGTGCGGTGAGGCACGTCAGCCTCAGGACAGGCCTCCTGGAGGAAGCTCTGGGCTGCCGTGCTTTGATCTGTAGCTGCAGTGTTAGGATCCACATTAGCAACCGCTGCATAGCAGCTGAGTTTGGCGCCTTGCTGGGCTCTGTACAGAGCTTAGGGATGGATAATTCCCAGTTCCCACCCCAAAGGGGCTCTCACCGTAATTGGAGAGAAGATGTTTGCGGTAGAAGACGCCTCTGCGTGACACCTGGGATGTCCAGCAAACGTCTGGGGTACCGTGTGAGCGGCAGCAACGGCAATGAGTTTCTGTGTAAAGTGAACGAAGAGACCGGCATGCTGCTCGCTCCTTCCTAGCTATCGAAGCTTTGCAAGGAAGCAAGTGCGCGCACTGTCTAAAAGCTCCGCCCCGTTTTCATCCTGCACTGTCACCAGCAACTCAGTGCCCACCTCTGAGATGAGCTCCATTTCCAGCGAGTGGATTGAGGATCAGCCCTGTTCCCTTACTCTGGATACCCTCCTTACCCGCCCCTGACCAAATTCCTGGTGTTCATTCTCTCCTTTCCTGGCCTCTCCTCCGTCTCTCTGATTCTCCTTCAGGATTTGAGATCTACTTACAGCTCTCCCCATCTTCATGAGAACTGAGCCCTTCCCACCCTTTGATGAAGGGAATCTCCCACCTTCCCAGCCCTGGACATCCCTTCAGCTAGCAGTTTCCATGTTCTGCTGCTAGCCCAAACCCAGGGTGTTACTAAGTGATAGTAGATAATCGAGCCAGCCTGCAGGGAAGAAGTTTCCGTGCTCAATTAAGTGCTGGATCATCCATTGCACACGGGGTGCCACATCCCTTAAGAGATGGAGGCCCCCTGCCTCCACTTGGTCCTTCCATGACCAGTAGCACATGGCCGTGGGTGGCAGTTCAGGTACAGCTGACATCTGCTTTGCCTCTATTTTTCTAGCTCCACTTGCTTTGCTAACAAGCACAGTAGTCAGTGCTTGTCACAACTGGGTTGTGTTTGTGATCATTCACATGTACATGCATATACTCACCGGCTACCCACTCATTTGCTAACGAAGATACACCCCAGACCTCACTGTGAAGATACACTCCAGACCTCACTGTGAAGATACACCCCAGACCTCACTGGGAGCTCTACAGTTACCCAGTAAGCTGAAATGTGTGTGGTGAGAAGGCCCGTCTCTATCATCACCTCATAGGTACTGGGTGACATTGAGCACCCAAGACCTTAGGAAGTTGTTGCTAGAACCTTCCCATCGGTCTCCTCATGTATTAGGTGACTCAGGGTGCACCAGGTGAGACACACACTAGAATCACCCAGGAAGAGGGAACCTCCATGGAGCAAATATGCCTCCATCAGATTGGCCTATAAGTAAGTCTGTGAGGCATTTTCTTAATTAATGATTGATATGGGAGGGTCCTGCCCACTGTGAGTGGTGCCACCCCCTGGGCTAGTGGTCCCAGGGCATATAAGAAAGCAGTTTGAGCAAGTGATGGCCGCTGCCTTAGCCCTGCCTCCTGGTTCCTGCCCTGACTGTGCTCCGCCACGGATTGTACCTTGCAAGATGAATCACATAGTGGCTCCTTCACCCCCACGTTTTGGTTATAATGTTTAGCACCTTAGAGCATGCTGTTCCACGGAGGGCACCAACCTGCAGGAGGCAGCGTCAGTGTGTGCCCCTTTGTGTGTGCTGTGGCTCAGAGGGGGAAACGTGGGGGCTCCGTGTGCACCAAGGGCCTGGGGGACGGGAGGGATGCTGGCAGATGTGGGGAGAGCACCTGCTTGGAAAAGGTAGCTGGGCTGAGTGCACTGAGCATAAGTCAGCAGGGTTCCAGCCGTCCACAGGCTGCGCTCTGCTCACACTCCCGCTCTTCATTTAGTAGATCAGCACTTGCCATCTTTGCAGAGGAAGCTGCATCCGGGGCTGGGGCTGGGGCTGACCCGCCACAGAGGCAGAGGTGCCATTGCCTACTGGACTGGCTATAAGGTAGAGCTTTCCCTGTGATCCAGGCTACCCTGTGCCGGCCTGCTGTTTACACAATCCTTTGTTGTTGTCGTTGCTGGAGCAGGAGGGTAATTACCCTTGTCCTTAATAACTGCATTTGTTTCCTCGATGAGCAGAGAGGCTCTGGAGCCTACACTGTTAAAAAGAGGTTAGGATTAAGTTTCTCAACCTGCGGCTGGTGTGAGGGGAGATCTCCACGCCAATTACTGTCTCCTTGATGGGATTAGTCACTGCGTTAATTGCTGCTCAGAAAAGCTGCCAAGTTTGTTGTTTTAGACTTGAGCTTTTAAAATATTGCAGATGTCATCTCAAATGCAAATTGTATTTGGTCCTAGAGATAGCGGGTGATCTATTAACACTTTGGGGTTGATTCATATCTGAAGCTGTGTGAGAAAGAGGAGTCTCGCCCTTGGCTTATTAATTGCGTCTTTGATGGTGGTTCCAGAGCGGTGTGGGGGGAGGCAGCTGTCAGGTCCGTTCCTTGGCGCTCTCTGAGAGAAGCCCGTCCTCTGTCAGCGACAATCTGTTAGAACTAGCTGGAGTGATGTGTGCAGAAACCCCGGGCTTCAGCTCAAGAGCGCCACCTGTCTGCTGCACAGCGCACCAACTCAGGCTGCAACCGCTGTAAGTCTCATCAGGATGGGCACATGGCTCTGTCCTCTGGGATTTCTGAGTCAGAGATGCCTCCCAGTTTTGGACCAGTTAAGAATGATCACAACCAGAGAATTCTGACAGTCTGTGGCCTTTTGATCGTCTAGAAAGTTTAATTTTGTGTAACTTAAAAATTTTTTAAAAGTTCTAGAAACAAAACAAGAAATTCTCATATGCACTTCACTCAGATTCCCCACCTGTATGTGTGTGAGTGCATGTGTGTGTTCATGTGTGTGTGTGTCTGCCTGAATGTGTACACATACATATTCGGACATGTGTGTATTTATGTGTTTGAAGGTATGTGTGCATATTTGTATGTATACAGATGCATATGGGTATGTATATGTGCATATAAATGCAGGTAGATATGTTTATGTGAACAAAGATATGTGTATGTATGTTTATATGTATCCATGTGTGTGTGTGTGCTTGTGTGCAAGTTCATGCTTGTGTTTGTGTGTGTGTCCAGGTACATTCATATACATGTGTGTTTATGTATGGACAGGTATGCACATGTATATTATGAAGTTGCATGTCTGGATGTGTCTGTATATGAGAGTGTCATCCCCAGGAGCTGATTTTTGAGGTAGGGTCCCTCCTTGGGATATGGGGTTCATTAATTGTATGTGTGCAGGTACATGTGTGGTCAGCAAGCCCCAGGGATCCACTTATATCCTTTCCAGAGTTGTAATTACAATCATGTACCACCACACATGGATTTTTTTTTTCACATGATAGCTGGGTATCAAACTCAGATCCTTGGGCATGTTACATGTAGAGTTATTTCCTAAGCTGTGTTTCCACTTTTCCTGTGTGTGTGTGTGTGTGTGTGTGTGTGTATACACTTGAGATTCAGACAGTTGTGAGCCACTACGTGAGGGCTGAGAACTGACCTGGGTCCTGTGAAAGAGCAGTAAGTGCTCTTAACCCTGAGCGATCTCTCTGGCCCCAGCACTGCCACTTTTGATGTGTTTTCTCTGTGGCACCTGCCTTGCTGTGGGTCACCAGGGACTTCTGCATAAAGAGGCCATGTCTCTGTAATAGCACCCATGACAGCGACTCAGTTCCTCACTGTACCTTGGGCTCAGGGTTGCCAAGTGCAGTGCCCACTCTGCAACCTGGTTAAGATGGTGTCTGCCCATTTCTTTGGTGAAATCACGAACGTTTCCCTACTTTGTAATTAATTCACATTTCGTGGGAGGACCGTCTGGGTCTGTATAAACACCTTATTTTTCATTAAACTTTTGCCCACTTATCTTAGCTTCCATTGATGATTCTTATTGAATCAATTATTCTAATGTCTGCCAGATGGTGATTTTGCTAAATTTGCTTGTTGTTTAGTGTGCCCTGCCGCACTGAAGGGCTCGCGCTGCCTTGCATTATTTATTTATGCACTTGTTTATTTATGTCCATCTGGACTCCTGGATTCCCAGCTCAGTCAGTGTTGGCTGCTTCACCCTTTTGATAAATCTCCAATACTTTCTGCAACATTTTTACATGGCCTTTTAAAATATCTTTTTATTTCTCTCTCTCTCTCTCTCTCTCTCTCTCTCTCTCTCTCTCTCTCTCTCTCTCTCTCTCTGTGTGTGTGTGTGTGTGTGTGTACAGTGCCCTTGCGGTTCAGAAGAGAGCTCTATATCCCCAGGAGCTGGAGTTAGAGGCATTTGTGAGCTGCACAACATGCGTGCCGGGAACTGAACTCAGTGTCTTTACAAAAGCAACAAGTACTCTTAGCTGCTGACTCATCTCTCAACCCCTTCTCAGCATTTTGTTATAAAGATACAGGATGTTAAACATACAGGATGTTAAGAGGTCTTGCTTGCTTTAGCACAAGTTCATCTTTCCATCAATCTATTATCCATCCACCCATCCATCCACCCACCCACCCATCCATCCACCCACCCACCTACCTACCCACTCATCCATCCACCCATCCATCTATCCATCCATTATAACCTTGCATCTCAAAGCAAGTCAAACATGTTTCACCCTTAAACACATTGGCTGTCACAGTTGTGTCTTGGAGTTCAAGTGTTCTTTGCTGTTCTTTCTTTCATTCGACAGACTTTAAATATGGTGAGAGGTGCAGATACTGAGTAAACTATTGATCGGCTTAGATCAGTGCATGCTCCCATGTAACTGAAACCCTATCAGGGTGCAGAATTCCACAGTCAAACCCCATTCTTTTCTGCTCCTTTATGTTCATGGTGTCTTCAGCAGCAGTATCTGCTAGTCTGTGCCTGTCCCTCGAATGCCCTCTACTGGCCTCCATAGGCACTGCACTCATGTTCACATACACAACTGAAAATGAAGTACATTTTAAGGAAAGAAAAGAAATAGCTTTATTGCAAGCTGCTACATATTTTCTTATAGGTAATGTGGTATTACAGTGTCTCTGCCTCTGAGGGTAGTGTGTTTGGTCTATTCTCATTGGCCTGTGTACTTCTGGAGGGTGAGTTAGCTGATGAGGGCTTTCTGGCCATCATTACCTTGGCTATTGAAGAGCCTCTTCAAGCCTTTTGAGAGATGTCCTACAGTGACATCAGTTTAAAATACAACAGTGATACAGGCCTGTTATTAACAAGGCCTTTTGTGCTAATTGTACACAGATGGGGCTTGAGGACGTGCTTGAAAGCGATACTCTCTCACACGGGCTGAGTGTCTCCCTGTGAGCTGCTTGATACTGTGGTGTTGTTCTGTTGGCTGCTGTTTCTTATGGACACTCAGCCAAATACTGTGTTTCTAGTGTCTGTGTCTGTAGGATGTTCAAGAAGGTAAGTGGTGTCGTAGCATATTGAGGAGAGAGTATTGTGGTTCAGCTATCGGACATAAGTGTGACCGAGTGGGCTGTGCATAGGTGCAGATCGGTGTGTTTGTGTGTCTGTGTGTTTGTACGTGAGTGTTTGTAAGTCTACATGAATCTCTGTGTAAGTGTCCATATGCATGAGTCTGTGTGCAGGTCTTTATGAAGTAGACTTAATGAATGGAATGGTCCAGATGTCTGAGCACCCTTGGTCCTATGGGATGACAGTTTGAGGTAATCCGTTTAAGTGAGGCTATGAGGCAGGGCCCCACTGATGGGATCAGAGTGGGAAGGATTGGTGCACATGGCTCTCTCCCGCTCTTTTTCCCACCTTGTGAGGACTTGGAGTGAGGTGGCCATGTACAGACCAGAAAGAAACCTCATCTAGAAAAATCTATCAGGACTGGAAAGACTGCTCAGAGGTTGATAGCAAGTGCTGCATTTGCAGAAGGTCCAGGTTCAGCTCCTGTCACTCACACTAGGCAGCTCACGGCCGCCTGCCACTCTGGCTCCAGGGGATCTACACACATCTACGCAGGGCACTGCACACATCTGCCCAGACAGGTATGCATGTAGATAATTTTAGAATAGGAAGGGGGTGCGCAGAAGAAGGATGAGGAGAAAGAAAACTCTACCAGCTCCCTGACCTCTGACTTCTCCCTTCCAGACCTGTAAAAGTGTGGGTTCAATCTGTGATCCTCTGTCATAGCTGCCTGAGCTGACATTATCCACAGTCTACGTTTGAGACAGGCTCATCCACACACGATACCCTGAAGGGGCTTAAGACATGCTCGGGAGTGAGAGACTCGGGTACCTTTGGTTTGAAATAGACCACTTCTGAGTTGCTGTGGTAGAAATTCCAGGCCCTTCAAAAGAGAGGAAGACTTCTAAAGTCTTATGCTTCAGGTCTAGCAAGGAGGAAGCAGGGCATTCTGGGAAGATTCTTGTCCTGCCAGTTTCCCTCCTTAGGCTCTGAAGATAGCGTCTTCCTTCTTGTTGACCACTGAGAGTTTGCCACTCGCAGTCTTTGGGCTGTCATCCTTGCTCTGTTCTCTGTGAGTCCAGCAAAAACAAAGTGGTGTGACTTTTCCTAAGGCAATGTGGACAAATGTCTATTCACCCCAGATAGGGCACCAGCAACAGATCAAAGAAACTCAGCCAAATCTAGCTTGCCAAACCACAGACTTTTATAGGGGTCAGTCAAGGGAAGAGAAACGAGGGTCACTTATATGAACGTGTCTGACTCGGGCAGCGGCGGCGAAGCGTTGCAGACAAGTGAGAGCTCATGAAAGCTACACCCCTGGGGCTCCCCACACAGCCCACAGGCAGCTCCACCCAAGAGGATCTTCCCCGTTTACTGTTTATGTAAGGCCTGGAAGAATCTTGTTCCATTAGCCTTCTTACTCAGTAAGTTCTGTAAGATTCCAGTGTCTTGTGAATCGCCATGCTCCTGAGAGAAAATGTTTGAATTCAGAGGGCATAGCTATACAACACTCCACCTCTCTGCCTGACACCTTCTACAGGGCTCCCTCTGTCTTGGAGGGGGTGCGTTGCTATCTGACTAACGTGTCTCTCTTGCTAATGGCTGAGAACTGGGGCCTCTATACAGCAGTTCCCAGCAAGTGGTTATTACTCTCCACAGTAACCACTGCCCACGGAAGAAAATCAGTTCTCCCCCACACACAACCCAGACTGTCGGCAGCTGTCTGTGGGTGTGAACGGACTTGTCGGGAAGGCAGTTCTTAGACCTGAAGACAGTGGCCTCCTCTCTAGGGCCTGTGATCTCTGCAGCCACAGGTTCTTGCCTTGATTTGAAGTGCCACATGTAAGTTCCCTCCATGGAGTGGATCTTCACTTCAGTTGGAAAACCGTTGGTTGCACTCACAATGGTCATGCCATTATTGCCCCAGTAGGCTCACCTCCCCTGGCGTGTTGATAGCATGCCATGCAGGGATCACTGCCATGGGATGTCTGTAAATCTCTTCCTGAGGAACTCATGTTACTCAGCCTGGCTTGGGACTAAGAGGGAGTAGGGTCACCAAGCTGCCTGTTGTGCCTGCTGTTTGAGCCAACTCCGCAGGTCTGAGAATGGTCTCTGGGCAGACACCAGGCCAAGGCTATTGCCTTGCCATTGGTATAATTGGTTCCTGACAAGGTCCTGGGTGAACAATCATCACTCCTAGGAATGGTACACAGTGTACCTGAGGAAGTCGCTACCCCCATAGCCCTACTAACTCGTTGGTTACCTGCTATTTGGGCTTTAGCATCTTCCAGGGACCTCATGGCACATTTGACTCTGTCAACTTTTTCTCCTGGGAACTTGACTTGACACAAATCTTTGAGTGACCCTAATGATTCCTCTGTCTGGTTTCCCATCTCCATTCCCTTGGATTGCCTTGGTGCTTGGTTACATGATGAATATGTCGGAGATTCATCCATCTCATGATGATCTACTACAGGGCTCAGCAAAACCACTAAAGCTCAGAACAGTTACAAGGCTCCTGATGGATTAACATCTTCATTTTTTTTTCAATTTATTTATTCATGTATTTTATGTATATGAACACTCTGCCTTAATGCACATCAGAAGAGGAAATGAGATCCCATTACAGATGGTTGTGAGCCACCAAGTGGTTGCTGGGAATTGAACTCAGGACTTCTGGAAGAGCAGCCAATGCTCTTAACCACCAAGCCATCTCTTCACCTCTAACTTCTTCATTTTTAATATAGGGCTTTTATTTACTCTTCTAGCACCTCATACACACATACGACACAATTTAATTATACTCACCCCTCTAAACTTCAGGATGCCCCCGTGTCTTCATCAACTTCATGGCCCTTCCCCCTTTTAAATAAAAAACAACCCACCGTGCCTAACTAGTGTTCCCATATGAATGTGCTACCCAGGGGCATATGGCCAACCTACCAAGGGCCACACCACTAAAGAAAAACTCTCCTTCCTCAGCAGCCTCCAGTCGGTCACTCCCCAGAGAGGGGTGGAGCCATGAGCCTGGCCCCACCCACGTTGTGCTGTTAACTGGCTTGATCTTGCCAAGTCCTGCGGAACACAACCACAGCTGTCATGAGAGTGGGTCTTGACATGTCCAGATGCCGTGACAGATCCAGATGCCATGAGTTTGGGTCTTGACATGTCCGGATGACACTGGTTTCCTCTGAACCCCGTAACCTTGGGCTCCCATGGTCTTTCTACCCCCTCTTCCATGCCACTAACTTCTTTGTTGGCTTTCCTATGAACACAGCTCCATCCAGAACCCCATCCTTGGAACCCCCAGTTCCCTCAGTAATATCTGCCCTTCCTCTGCTATCTAGTCCCAGAGAGGAACTCAAATGGGCTCCCATGGGAACATCAGTTGGCAATACCTGAGCGTCCCTAATGGCTCCCACGGACCTGTCCATCAGGGACCGAGTTCCTTTGCACTGACTCAGATTCTCCAGCTCTTATCTGAGGAGTGATGATACGGTACTCAGATCTTCCACGCCCGTGGCACTCAGTGTAGCCCCAGGCGCCTCCCTGTCCTGCAGAGTCTCAGGCCTGAGGCACTCAGTGTAGCCCCGTGTGCCTCCCTGTCCTGTCCCGTGGCACTCAGTGTAGCCCCGTGCGCCTCCCTGTCCTGTCCTGTGGTACTCAGTGTAGCCCCGTGCGCCTCCCTGTCCTGTCCCGTGGCACTCAGTGTAGCCCCGTGCGCCTCCCTGTCCTGCAGTCTCAGGCCAGCCTGTGAGAAGCTTTCATTTCATCTTGGTAGTGAGCCTTTAAATACTGAAATGTCTCTCCATCTCTCCAGCCTTCATTTCTCTTTAAAAAGTCTTCCCCAGCTTTAGCAGTGCAGATGGAGAGCAATCCCTGATTGTCCTATGTTCCCTGGGCGCCCTCACACAGGCAGAGCCATGGACTTTTCCTCTATGTTAAAGGTCAGGTCTGAGGCACAGCTTCTGGTGCGCATGCCTCACACTCTTCCCCCGCCTCGGTCCTGTTTCCCCCACGGGCTTCTAGTTCTTGAATCCCAGGAGTGGATCTTCAGTATGGATGCATCTTAAGCTCCCTTCCCCTCGGATGTGGGAAATGGCAAGCTGACACCTTCATCATATTCTCTCCCTCTCCCTCTCCCTCTCCCTCTCCCTCTCCCTCTCCCTTTCCCCCTCCCTGCCAGATCAGAGACTAACCTGACTTCTGCAAGTCATCCTCTGATGCGTCCTGCCTTCTGTGGTTCTGTGGCATCTCCTTTCCCTGCAGACAGCACACCCAGAATTGACTCCATTGCATGCCTTACTGCCCACAGCTGGGGCCGCGCAACCGTTAGCAGAACCTGTGGGCAATTCTGTCCCAGATGTCTAATTCCAATGAGTTCTATATCTCTAGACACTGGGAGGGGGTGTTCTGTACTCTCTTGGTGGGCCCCATTCATTAAGGAAGCATGTCACCCAGTTACATGGAGGAAGGTGCCCACCCTGGGATTGCCCCTAAGAACATGCCACACTCAGGCTTCTCAGTATCGGTAGCATGTCTTATCATCCACGGCAGACAGCATGCCATGTACTGAATGGGAACAGGTATTTGCATCAAGATTGTCCCCATGGGTGCTCCAGTCTCAGTTGCACATACCACAGTGACCTACACCAGGGGCTGTGCAGCTGTTCTTCACAGAGAATCTCTGGTTCTGATAGTATCTGGGTGCCCGTGGTACTACGTGACACCCTGGGAAGATGTGTAAAACCACCCAGAGAGGGCACTGACAATAGACCAAAGAAATGATTCTACCTAAGTTTAGCTTGGTGAATCAGCGGGTTTATTTGGACATCCTACAGGAGCATATGGGGGTCTGGTGGTTGTTAAAAAAAAAAAACCCACCCTAGCATGGGTGGTGACACACAAAACTTCTGGAGTCTCTGCCCAAATTATAGGCAGCTCCTCTGAAGAGTCTCCTACACAACAGGTGACTGCTTCCTGAATCTTGTAGGTTTCAGGAGCTCCCTGAGGCTTATGAGTTTCTTAGGGCTTATGGGCCTCTCTCCTCTCTCAAGTGGGAGATGTTGCTATTCAAATTGCTGCACAGGGGCTGCCTCAGCCCTGTGGCTCTTATCCTTCCAGGAGGTCAGGAATCTCACTAGTTACTCTAGAAGGACATGGCTGCTGTGGTCTGAGCTCAGCAGGGAGAAATGAACCCCTTTCTGTGCCCCTAGCCTAGCACATCCACCCATGGTTGTTACCCTACCAGAGTGCTTCCAGAGCACACATGTCTGAGTCCACAGGCCTGGAGACATGGCTCTGAGGTTGAGTACTAACCACTGTGGCAGAGGACTCAGGTTTGGTTCCCAGCACCCACATGGCGGCTCACAACCACCTGTAACTCCAATTCTAGGGGTGTGATGCCCTTTTCTTTCTTCCCCAGGCACTGCATAACTGTTATGCTCAGACATACATGCCGGCAAATCACCCATCGACACAAAATAAAAATAAATCTTAAAAAAAAAGAAAACCCAATAACTATGTCCCAGGAGTCAAGCACATTCCTAATCTTAGCCCACTGCCAGGGGTCCAGCTTTGACTTTTGACTGCCTCCAAACCCCAGGTACAGACGGGAAGTGTCCAAGAGCAGAGAGACAGGGCAGAGATGGTGTCTGAGGAAAGACTTGTAATCATTACAGGCACACCGTTTCCTGTTTCCCACCCTTCAGGCCTCAGACCCCTCACACGGTGACACAGCTGTCCCCCACCCCATCTGGTCTTGTGGTCACTTAGCGGCAGAGTGTGGCCTGGTGGGGAACTCCCCAAGGAACCTGCCAGGCAGCAGAGCCAGAGGCAGAAAGTGCTGGGCTTCTTCACAGATTGATGGCATGGCTTTCTCAGAAGCCATCACGCACAACATTAGAAGCCACTCAGAAAGGATTGAATTCTGTAAGAGACGCCTCCGTGATGGGAAGTGCCCCACGACAGGGGGGACACGGAGGCGATGTTGCTCGGCTGGAGCCATAGGTGACAGTGTTCAGTCAGGCGTGACATTTATTTACTTGTTCATTCATTCACACCCATTTGTTCATTTGCATGTCTGATGAACACCCAAGTCCTCCAACTTGTGCCACAAAGAATGCTGACACACAAGTCAGAGATGGACTCGGAGAGTGACAGAGCCCTTTGATCTTGGGAAAGGTATTCTTCCAGAACTGAGCAGGCTCGATCAGGCCCACTGACCGCGCTCTTGGTTATGAGACTTAAGCCCTTCCTAAAACCTTCCCAGGTAGCGTGACACACCCACGATAAAGCAGGTTCTGGGGACAGGGGCATGGACCACGGTGAAGGGCACAGTCTCTGCATTCATGGATCAAGTTGGGATCCCTCAGCCTTGCTGCTCACTGGCTGTGGAATCAGGGCCATACACCTCGCATTAGAGTCATTGGAATAGTTTGGAGATAATAAATCCCTGGTCCATCAGGGGGTTAAATCCAGGAAGGGAATGGGATTCTGACAGAATAGCCAGGGAGACCTGAGACAATTTGGTGCCGTGTGATAAACTGTTTACACACACACACACACACACACACACACACACACACACACACACACACACACACACCAGCCTGCTATGAGCCCATCCTAGCAGGAAGCAGCAATTCTGCTCTAGAAGCCACCTGAGCCGCATGCTCCCGTGTGAGGGTAGTGGGGCCCTGACTGCAGGTGACAGGGTATTGAGCTGCCTTCCTGCAGGCGTGTTACACGGGCTTCTCATAATGTCAGCCAGCTCTGGGAAATGGACCAGGCGTGATTTCCAGCTAAATGAAATACTTCAGGGCCATCAGCTAAACGGATGATACTGTCGGGAAAATCCCTTGCGTGTTGTGTCAGACAGGCCGTGGGACCTGCAAAGCTGATGTGTTCTGTCCCCATCGGGGTGATGATTCATCGCCTGGCCCAGCTCCTCAGACCCTCTGGCTATGAGGATCTGAGCTGCATGTCTGAGTGTGCCTGCTGGGGGAGGCAGAGGCTTAGCGTGTGCGGCACACCTAATCCCTTCCTGCACTCCCTGTCTTCTCTTTCCGGTTCCGGGCTCCTTTCCTTTGCCCTGTCAACGATAGGCTAAGTCACCTTTTAGGACCATGTCCTTGCGTGTCCCTGTGAGTCCCACTTCATGCCTCTGCTTTGAAATAGTATCTGGGCCTGGGTGGGGGTGAACTTGCATCCTTTGGATTGTGAATGCTGGCCCTCCCAGAGGAGCCTTCTCCTGTGCTCTGGGGCCATGCCGCCACCATATGGGACACCTCATGACTCCTTGCTCAGCACTCCCCTCGGCCTTCCGCGGTGTCCCATCCACATGTTGACTTTCTTGCCTCACAGAGGAGCTTGCCAACAGGCTGACTGTGTCTCCAATCCTGATTTCCCATGTTCTCTCCCCCTAAGCCCAGCTTCTCCCTCTTCTTGGTGTCTCGCCTGCCTAGGAGCAGCCGAGAGAGTCCGGCACACACTCTCTGCAGCATGGAGAACTCTTTCTCCTGAATCTCCTTCCCTTGCTGGGGAGGGCACCTCCTTTATCCCCAGCCCCACAAGCCACCCCTTGGTACATCTTGGAGCTCTGCTACCCCTTCATGATCGAACGACTTGAATATTTCTCCAAGTACGTGCCAGGCCGTCATGGCAAAGCAGAGCTAGTCTTTGACCTTGCTAGACTTACAGCCCAAAGAGGAAGGAGATTGCAACAGGGCAGTGTGTGTATATGTGTGTGTGTCCGTGTGTCTGTCTGTGCCTGTGCCTACTCATGCATGTAAGGGTGTGTGCACATGTGCATGCCTGTTTGCACACATGTGCACATACATGCCTGTGCTTATATGGGCAAGTCTTTGTGCCTTAGACAGGGAGAGCAAGGCTGCTAGGGAAACACATACTGGGTCATCACGAGGTCAAGAAAACCTCATGGAGGAAGTAACTCTTACCTTCGTGACCAGATATAGGTAATTGTGGCTTATAAATCAGGCTTACAGGATATTAGCCAAGGATTATGGCTCACCAGCAGTCACTGTCCCAAAATGCACAGGGAGTGGCTAGGGTTACAGGGAAGAAACTATTCCAAATAAATGGTAATGAAAAGTGACAGCAGTAAGTCCTCCTTCTGCGGATTCCTGGGTGCTTGGGCTCTGCGGGGCCAAGCTTTGCTAAGAACCCTTCCTGGCGTGCAATAACTCTCAGCTCCCCAAGAATAAGGAGATTAGAAGCTCTCTCTCGGCATTCACGTGGCTCATGAATATGCAAGACAACTTCCTTTTAATCTCAAATTTTATTTTATTAGATGCATTTAACTTTATTAGATCGCAGTTTTCCGCTCGCATCTGTGGGAGATTTAATGAAGGCACCATCCCATCTTCTGGGCTCTGTTAAGGAGTTGGGTGGAAGATTGCCCAATGGCCTGGTCAGCCCCGAGGGTCAGAGAGCTTGTGAGTACTTGATGATTACAGCACATTTATAACCACAGTCACTCCCTCGAACGCTCACGACAGATGCATGGCTGTGTGCCCCACTGCACCTCTGCAGGGTCTCCTCTCACCTTGCTGGAACCAGGAGGCGGGAGCCTGTCACAGGAGCCTCTGGGTCCTCCAGAGCTGGTTTGATTATAGGTGAGGCTGTAAGCTTAGCTGGAAATAGAGCGGCGGTTTAAGGTCAGGCTGTGAACAAGCTGTCAACGAACTTGGCAAGCCTGGACTAGCTGGCCAGGGTGCATGAGCCCTGCCCTGTCCCGGGCAGCGCCATTGTGGGGTGGCTCAGCTTCTACTCAAAAGGAAGAGGCAAAAATCGAGAACTGGTCAAATCTAGAGTGGATTGTCTTCACACACGCACACACACTGAAATCCAAGATAGAAACAGATTTCTAAAACTATTTTCACTTGCTAAAATTAAGGATTTTTTTTTACAGGAAATCTGCTGCGTACTGGCTTTATTTTTAAACAGCATCATCATTTTGGAGAAGCGTACCAGATCTGCGACTCTCTGTGCCTGCAGGCTGGCAGAGTGTAGAGGCTGAGCTGGGGTCAGCTGGTTATCAAGGGCAAGTCAGGAAGACTGCTGGTCCACACTCTCACCATGGGAGTCTTTTAAAATGCCAGGAGTCCTTGCCCAACCCTGTATGGCAGTGTCTCCTGGATGGACCAGTGGCATCTTGCCACCCCTACTACAGTGCCATTTTTCTGCCATCCTACACGGCTGCTGCCCCAAGACTTGGTTCACAGTGTGGCACGTCCTCACTGCTGTGGCCTCTGAATGGCAGAAATCATGGTAACCTGACCCAGTCTCCTTGAACCAGAGTCTCCCTGTCTGAGACAAGCAGGTTGGAAGCAAAGGGGGCCCCCAGGGAGCCTGCTGGACTGGGCAGCACACTGAGGCAGGACTATGGTCACCTTCCTCCTCATCTCCCACGGGACTCCTCTGTTACTCCTTCCCCACATCAATGTCCTGGGGACTTGTCTGACACTAGGAAGCAGCAGGGTTATACTTTTAAACTGCGTGAGTACAGTCTGTGGTCACTGGGTAAAGTACCCACTGTGCAAACATGAGGACCCCAGTTTGATCCCCAGCACCCACATAAAAGCCAGACATGACTGTGTGTATGTGAACCGTTGGGTTTGGGGAGGTGGAGACAGGAGGATCCCAGGGACACACACAAACATACACAGACACACAGTCACACATGCACACATGCACATATACACACACAGGGACACATATGCACAGACATACACCATACACACACACACACACACACACACACACACACACACACACACTCCTTAGACACATCTATTTGAAAGCATTGGGTTTCTGGAGGTTAGACTTGTCTGTCTTGGGGGAGTGGTCCTAAGAATACGTGAGCATGTCCAGTCACCCATAAGGAGTGGTGAGGTGGGCGCCCCAGGCAAGGTTAATGGTAATGAGTTCAGAGAAGTGAGAAGCATCCTGGGTTTTAATGACCAGAGGGGAACAGAAACTGTCCTAGAACCCTGGAGTTAAAGACTCCATGAAAACTGGGTATGTCCCAGGACTAACAGCAGGAAGTCCCAGCCTCACATCTCTGACAGAACCACGTACTCCTCTCACGTGAGCTCTCAGAGCGGCACTCTCAATTTAGAAGTCTGGTACCAGTCTCCTCCAATGATGGCTGAGCATCCTTCCTGAAGGGAGGTGATTGAGCAGCCCCCTTCCAGACCCGGCCTTCTCTGTGGATGCTGGAGTTCCAGTCAAGCTGTCTCTCCATCCGGAGCCACTCGTCTGTATTCCCTGTCAGACATTAGGCCGTGCTCAGTGTTTGTCTCCCCACGTCCCTGTGCTTCCGCACCGGTGCAGCAGCCTCTGTCCTTCCTGAGGAGGTTGACTGAAGCAGTTTGGTTATATGAGCCCAACACACGCATGCTAAATTGCTCAATTGTGGGGCAGTATTCCTGCATGCTGTCTTGCTCTCCTCAAGTGGGAGCAATAGTCCACTATAACAAGGGTGTTGCGAGAAGTGGCCAGGGACTGTGGAAACCTGGTGGTTCTCTTTTGCTCCAAGACCATCTGCTGCCTGGGGGTTGGATCTCCCATTCCCTGGGAGCCCCAGCTCTTGTCTGACAACCCTTGCCCTGTGTCTGGCTTACAGAGGACTCTGAGGGAGACTGCTGGCTGCCAGGGAAGAAAGGCCTGGGGTGAGCCCATGCAGGGGTGCTTGGTTCCTGACACAAGCCCGAGGTCATCCTGGTTGGGCTCTTTGCTCCTCCTTACAGCCACCCAGATCCCCTGGCAATAAAGCATCGCTTTCTATTAAATGATGTGTCTGACATTTACCAAATTTTTATGTGACAATTTAGAAGGATCCGGTTGCATTAAACAGCCTTATTAATATTGCAGTAACATGATTAGGGGAACATCGTAGCTGTTAGACCATGAGGCTCTGATTTATGAGCTCTGGAGAGAGGAGGTGCTGAGGTCTCTGTGGACCAAACACCTGCAGCTCCATTCTCGCCATAACTAATAAAAGTCAGGGGCGGATCCGGAGGGTGCTACAGAACGGGGCTACCATCCAGGACTCGGGAAGGCAGGACCATGAGTGTCCATGATTAGGGACTGGACATGGGGGCGGGATACCCAGGGCATTTCAACTACCCAGAAAGCCTCATCTCAAAGGGCACAAGCTGGGTGAGGCTTTTTCCTGAGGCTCTGAATTCGGGCTGGGCTTCTGAGTGAGGCTCTTAGCTTCTGGAAAAGGTCATGTGGTCAAAATGCATGCCTGGGATCAGACCTCCCTATCCAGGATAGTGCTAGGGCCACCATGACAGCTATGTGAACTTTTGAAACCATCCGCCTCTCTGGATCCGTCTATGAGAGGAGTAAGGGCATGTTATCTCCTACCCATGAGTCACTGCAAGGATCAGGCAGGATCCATACAGTTCCTGACATAGACCAGCTAGCACCTGCCAGTCCTTTTGGGATGCAGGTCACCTCCAGATCCACCAGAGATGTTTTTGAAGTCATGACACTCTCTTGAGTCATTTAGAAGGTGGAGATAAAGGGATGATGTCACAGTCAAGGTTTCCTCTCTCCTGGGCAGGCAGGCACAGTACCTACTGTAACATAGAGAGACAATCAAGAGAGAGCTGGGCTGGGGTAGCAGGTCGTGCCACAGGGTCGGGAGAGAGGTGTCAGAGAAGTGATGCTCAGCTTCATGGTGGGGAGGGGAAGAGCTAGTGACTGTTAGAGAACCAACAACAGGACTTGGTGCTTTGGCCAGGGGGTGAAATAACAACGGATGGACTCCTGGTGCTCTTTGGTTTATATGACACTATGCACAGGGATACCAAGGCCTAAGTGCATGCTCTGCTGGCAGTAGGGATGGGTGGGTCACAGGGCTTCAAGTCATGCCAGGCAAGGGTGGGAATCTAAGCTGAGGCCAGATGGGGAGGTTTGGCCCACTGGCCCAAAGATGGCCCCCTCACAGAACCATTAAAGGTGAGTGTGTAGGCAGTGCAAAGAAGGCCACCTTGGAGGGGACAGGTGGAGGGGACCCAGAAAAAGGCCCCTACAGACTTCAGGAGGATGGATGAAGAGTGTTACAGAACAGTGAGAGTGTTAGAGGAGATGTTTTCTACTACCAAACCCTGCCTCTGCCAGGCACCAGCAACTCCTCCACATTGTGTGACACCCCCTTGGTCTGTGGGCAGTCATAGTACAGGGTCCTGGGCTCAGGGACCAGAGAAAACACAGTATAAGAGCCTGAGACAAGAAACTAAAGCTTGTGATAGGAACTGATGGGCCTGAGGGATCATGTGGTATTGGGTCGTGGCCAAGGAAGGAGAATAGAAGACCAAGTAGGGGCAGACCTGGGGGGTGTGGGGGGAGCAGACCGGACAAGAAAGTGGGGTCTAGTGGGGAAGACCAGACAGGAGGGGCAGGGCACAGGGGGAACAGACCAGACAAGGAAGCAGGGCTCAACTGGGCCCTACTTAAAGAGGCAGCTTTGCAATTACAGCAGCACATGCTCCACTTTCTCTTATTATAAAACGGAACAGTATATGTTCGTTACAGACATGCTGTGGCTGAAGAGATGGCTCAGAGGTTAAGAGAACTCACTTGCTGCTTTTGCAGAGGGCCCAGGTTTGGATCCCAGCACCCATGTCAGGTAGCTCAAAATCATCTATAACTCAAGCCAGCTCCAGGGATCTGATGCCCTCTTCTGGCCACCCACACACAGTGGCTCACACTCAGACTGACACACAGTCTTTTCACATAAATAAAAATAACGAAAATAAATCTTTGAAAAAAAAATTGGGTGCAGGTTGGTACAAGGAAGGAAATCGGTGGTGCTTGAGCTCCAGACACAGACCAACAGACAGTGGGATCCGATGAGTCTCGTCAAATAGTTCTTTGGGGTGTTGTGAGAGACTGGTTGGGGCCCCCATACTCTAAAGAACTCGTTAAGGTCCAAGTGGAGAATCAGCAGGACTACTTTGACCTCATGGGTCCATTTGGGGGTTTATGGCTCTGGAGCAGTAGGGTCAAGGGTGCTGAGGCACGTGATTCTACAGACCTCTCCAGAGCTGATGCTGGGAACCTGGAATGAAGGGCTCTGTGGTCCTCCACCAAGGGAAAGTGCTCTCTGTCCTGGCTTTCCTCCTAGCCCTAAAGTGTGTGTCTTAGTTAGGGTTTACCACTGTGAACAGACACCATGACCAAGGCAACTCTTACACGGACACCATTTATTTGGGGCTGGCTTCCAGGTTCAGAGGGTCAGTTCATTACCATCAAAGTGGGAACACGGCAACATCCAGACAGGCATGGTGCAGGAGAAATTGAGAGTTCTACATCTTCATCTGAAGGTTGCTAGCAGAAGACTGGCTTCCAGGCAGCTAGGATGAGGGTCTTTTTTTTTTTTTTTTAAGATTTATTCATTTTTATTTACATGAGTACACTGCATCTGTCTTCAGACACACCAGAAGAGGGCATCAGATCCCATTACAGATGGTTGTGAGCCACCATGTGGTTGCTGGGAATTGAACTCAGGACCCCTGGAAGAGCAGTCTGTGCTCTTAACCACTGAGCCATCTCTCCAGGATAAGGGTCTTAAAACCCATCTCACAGTGACACACCTATTCCAACAGGGCCACACCTTCTAAGAGTGCCACTCCCTGGGTGGAACATACACAAACCATCATGGTATATGAAACCATTTGTTGGAGGCTGCAGTTGTCAGAACCTTCCTGGAAAACCAAGGAGGTCCATAACTGAGCACTGAGGTCAGGCAGGTGTAGGGGAGGAAATAAGGACTGGAGTCAGAGGGGACGAGAGAGGAAAAGATCTGTGTGTGAGCGGGCAGTCTCCAGGCTGGGCATGCCTCATTGGCCCTTGATTTTTGAGGATCCCTGGCTCCAGAGTATCCCCTCCTCACCTTTATACCTATTTCTACCCCATCAGCTGCTATTTGGGGCCACCCATTCTACACTGTTCAGCAGAGCTTCCTTTGCAGAAAAGCTCCTGGCTTGCCGGGACGTGACCCAAGTCTGCCCATCAGCCCCATGCAAACACACCATTCCCGTTCTGTCTTAATCCTTCACTTCCTTCACTGCTTGCTCGTCAGGGCTAGCTGTCTCACAGGCAGGAGGACATGGCTTTTGGAAGGGCTGACTCACAGTCTCCTGTGAATGGAGGTCTCTACTCAAGGCTCTCGTGCTTGGGAGCTCAAGCCCAGAAGATCCAGGAGAGGTAATGGGCAGCTAGGATGACTTCTGGTGTCATCCACAGCCTCTGGGAACAAGGTCAGATGGAGAGGAGCTGGCGCCGATGCCGCCTCCAAGATGTGATCGTTTGGGCCTCCAAGGCCTGTTGGGTAGCTTTCCTTGTAGAACTTTCTTCCTGAATACCACATGACTTAGTTCTATGCCCACTGCTGGATGGATGCTGTAGACCAAGGGACCCTTAAGAGCCTGGGATGGGGTCATGGTTGAAACTGTAAGAAAGGAAGCAGATCCAGTCTCACATAGCTAGGGGCTCCCAACCTGGGGGGTGCAGTCAAGTCCACACGATGAAGCCAATAGACACCTCCCTCATGAGCAGATCAAGGCAACATATTCCCTCTGGGCTGGGTATGAAGCTATAAATGGGCAGGTCTTAGAGGCAGAATGGGCAGGAAGGGGGAAGGAAGCAGAGGTGGGGGAAGGAAGCAGAGGTGTCGGGCCAGATATGAGTTCTAAGCCATGACATGGGCTGGGCAGCCAGACAGGATTCTCTTCTGCATCTCGCGGACCCGTGCAGGTCCAGCTGTACACCACAGCCCCATATGTCACCTAGAGACACTTGGTACCCAACCTCTGTCCTGGGTGAGCTGAGTGACTGCTTTGAGCCCAGACTGAAGATCAAGATATCTCTCTCTCTCCTCTCTCTCTGTCTCTCTCTCTCTCTCTCTCTCTCTCTCTCTCTCTCTCTCTCTCTCTTCATGGCAATTCTAGGGCCAGGAGCAATCCTGCTTTGCCAAGCGTGGTAGTGGAGATGCATGGCCTGGCAGGGTGGACTTGTTAGGGCCTGTTGCCATGCAGAGGCTGAGTCCCCTTCTGCTCCCAAATGGAGGTGAGCCCATCTGAGAGCAGGACGAGAAGGACTCCTTGTCTGAGCCCGCTGGTGTGTTTCCTGCCCCAGGAGCCTCATTCTAAGCCCTTGGTTACCTCAAACAGGACTGGAACAGCCAGTGCAGCCAGCCTCCAGGTACAGACATGGTTCATTGGCCCTCTGCCTGCTGTAGCTGAGCAAGACCCAGGGGAAGCTATGGGCGTGGTGCTAGGCCACGTTGTGGGGTTTTTTACCTGGACAGGACTGGGGCTCCTATGCTCACTGCCTGGAGAAGCCACCACCCACCTTCCACCCTTCCTGCTATGTTTTCAACCAGAATGTGGCTCTTTTGCCAGAATGAATTTTTATGGTCTGTACTAAAGCTTAAAAAAAAAAAAAGTTAAAAACAATTTCTGCCTCAACGCATAGAATTCCCACTGTGACCCATCTTCCTTGTGTCGCTCACTGGCTTTTATGAATCTGCTTGTTCATGGTCCTCATTCCTCCCTAGAGTACAAATTCCCTGGGGCCTCAGACAGGCTCCATGGTCCTGGCTTGCTTGGGTGCCCTGTGTTTAGGGTGAAAGCGGCCCAATGTTTACAGTGGTCCCTGGCTCTTCCTAGAAGAAAATTCTGTGTGATGTTTACACAGCAATCCCTTTACAGTACCCTCTCCTTGCCCATCTTTCTCTTAATAGTTATGGATTATGGAAAAGAAGAACAAAGCCCATTAAGAGGTTCCCCTACATTTGATTTGAGGAAGTTTTCATCGGAACGGCTCCATTTATTGGCCTTTAGCGGGCCTCCTTAGTCCCTTCTCGCACAATGAATAGTGCCTTGTCTCCTTGAGAAAAATTGATTTCAACCAGGAAGGAGAATCACAAGCTCCCTCCTCCTCCTTCTCGTCTTCACTTTTTAATTTTTTTTTCCTCCCACGGAGACAGAATTTATCTCTTAGGTAGGTGGGGGGAAGCAGGAATAATTGGACCAGAGGCTAATTCCCCGAGATTCATTGTCTCGAAAGCTCCCACCAGAGTGTGGGAAGCTTGCCTTGAATTGCGTGCTAATGATAAATGACAACTTCAACAGACCCTCACATTGAGATGTTTAGTCCTTCCTGCGAGGAGATGACACATTAATTTTCTCCCAGATTTACATTGGATTATTAATAAAATATCGGCGGTGGGATGTGACAGGTGAGGGTCCGTGGGAGCGCTGGGCCCCACCGAGGAGGCACGGACTTGGCCAGATGAGACGCGCTGGGTTAGAGAATGAAGCAAACTCTGGGTGGCATTTGAATGATGTTCCTGTTGCCCCTGTGGGGCTGGGGAGTCCGAGCCTGGGCTGCACCAAGCTTCAGGACTAGAAAGTTCTTTTCCTTTGCAACTGTTTGCATCTGAAATTGTGCGGCTGATGTTTCCGGTCCTCTGCTCCTTTTGTTTGACCAAATTCTCCAAACACAAAGTCATGTTTTCCGTTCCTTTCCGTTCTTGGTTATTTTTCTGTTCGGCAAGCATTCGTGAAGTACCCGTGCTGTTTACAAGTCAGACAGGGCGAGGAGGCCAAAGAACTAGCCGAGCTGAGCGGCTGCAGATAGATGTAGTTCACGCGGTGGGTGTGGCTCAAAGCGAAGACCCGCAGCTGAGCACACAGAGGCATGCGGTTCAATCCCCCAGCAGTGCAGCTGCTCCAGGAGCCACCCTCCCTCCTCAAGCTCGTCTTCCAGCCTGAGCCAGTTCAAGGCCCACGCAGGCTACATTAGAACCCATCTCAGACACGCCAACAGCAGCCTCTCTTCCACTTCTCAACTCTTCCCTGTGGATGAGAGGGGTGGACAGAAGCCAGGCCCACAGGAAGCTCTTAGCCTGCCCCTTGGGGGCGTGGCCCCCTATTGTCGGGAGGGTGCCTGCTCTCTGCCTGAATATCACTTTCTTTTTTTCAGAGTATTGTTACCAGGGAAATTGAAGCTCCATTTTGGCATTCGTAAGTCTCATTAATAAAAAGAATTTAGGAACGGACCAAAAGAAAGCACAGGGGCATTTTTTTCTATCATTTAAGAGACATTAGCGGGGTCGGTGTCAGATCCCTGAAGTTGTCAGGAGAAATGTGGCAAAGATCATGCTTCCCAAGTTAGGCACTGAATAAAACAGACAGCAAAGAGAGAAAGCACTCCAAGCACGGAAGGGGGCTGTGATGGAGAAGCCCCCAAGCATCGGGCCAACGGCTTTGTTTTGCGAATGCTCCAACAGCGATGCCAGCTACCAGCTTGCCTCTGCACAGTGGCTTCTTCTGCTTGCTCACCTTCAGTCCATACTCCCTGTGTGTCACAGCCTACGGATGGTATAAGCCCTACTCTACCCAAAACTGCCTCTGTTGGGTTAATTTAGGTCACCTGGTTTGTGTCACACTCAGATTAAAATTCAAAGACCTGGCTATTCCCTCCTTGCAGTTTGTGGTTTGATCGACCTTGTTGATTTGACTCTTTTATCACGGAGAATTAATGCCACCCCCCTTGGGCCTGGCTGGCTCCATTGTCACTCTAGCTCCTGCCCTTCCTGCCTGCCCTTCACCAGGTGAGGCATGTTCCCCAAGCCGCTAAGACTTGGCGCTGTCTCAGTGACAAACCTCTGCCCAGACTGAGATCCGTCTCCAGGCTGCCCGTCTCTCTCTACCTACCTGTAGCAGTCAGTGAGCATGCCAGTTCACTGTGTAATTCCTCCCCATCTTTGTCCCAGAAGCCCCAAGTCTGCAAGCTGTGCAGACAAGGAGGTAGCTCTCAGAGTCCCCTACCTGAGTGCTTGGTCTGTAACAGCTGCTCAGTAAACATTAACCAAATAAATCACCAGGTGTCATAATAAAAGTTTTAGAGGGTCTTGTGGGAGCTCCAGGCATGAGGCATTAGTGAGTCCTCACAGACCCACTCTAGACTGACTCCTGGTCATTTCCATCCCCAAGAACCATAGCCCTTTTACCCTGTGACCTCTGACATCAATTTAGATGAACAAAACTGTGGTTAGCAGCCTGCATTTAAAGATCCTTGGGAAACACACTTCCATTGTGGGGTTCTGAAAGCCCTTCCTACCCTGGCTCACGGTCCCTACAAAGCCATCTGGGCCTTACAGAGGGGCACCTGGCACCCCTAGCAGGAAGGTCTCTTTCCCCAAAGCTGTCTGGTGATGGTCTCTTTGCAGGCATTCACAGAGATCAGACGAGATGGGCACAGCGGACTCCATGCTGCTGGATGATGCTATCAGCTGTGTCTTCTCGGATTTAGAGAAAGGAAAACCCCTACCAGACAGAGCTGTTGGGGCAGCAGCTTCCTGGGACCTACTGGTCCCCTGTGTCAAGAGCCGGTACGGCCGGGTGTTCCTGGCTCCTCGGCTGGCTTCGGAGCTTCTGAATCTACTAGGTCGTTTATTGTCTGATAAGAAAGGCTCTTTTACGATTTTCAATTTGCCCTTATTTTAATGAAAAGAAGCTGGGGCTGGACCGCCCAAGAAGGAGCTAATCAAATCAAGCAAATTGGTGTTCCCTTCTCCTCAGCCTTGTTATTTCTATGGCTCCTGTTAGAATTTATTATAGAAAGCAATTGGTTTTCATATCTGGTGGATTGCAGCCTGGGGCAGACCTCATGGCTCCCCCTTGCCCATCATTCTACAGATATCCCGGAGCTACCATGCCTGAATGGCCGTGACCAGCCTGCTCGCCTTTCGTTGCGCACCCCCCACCCCACCCCCAAATCATGAGGTCCCTATAAACAAGCCAGAGAGAAGATGCCTGGCTGCAGGCTAATAAACCAGCCCCGTGTCCTGTGAGATCCGAGCTGTCCCCATGGCTTCTTGGGGGTCCGTCCAGCGCTCTGTCTTCCTTGCTGTGTGCGCCAGCCATTTATCACGGCTCTCCCCGGGTCTGTGTGCAGCCGAGATAAGCCGGGGAGATGGCCTTTACCAGACTTTTCCTCCCCATCCTACAACCGGAAGAACCAGAGCACCGATTTACATCAGGCTCAGACAGCCTTTCCTGAGGCTTTGTGTGAGTTACTTCTCACAAAACAGATGTGTCACACTGACCAGAAAGTGCCTTTGGTGGGAAATCCCATGAGTAGCTGGGGATTCCTAGCCAGGCCCCACATGCCCGTTTTATGTCCCTGGCCCTCACCTTATCAGCTGTGTGACTTTGGGACCATTTCTGTCCCTCTGCGGGCTCCTCTGTGTCTCCTCACCGAGGAGTCTGACACCAACCTGAAGTTACTGAAGCATTAAGGTGGAGCTGGTGGAGAGGCTTGTCTGGCCTCTAGGACCAGACAAATGCTTAGTCAGTGACAGCTCTCCTTATTGTCATGGCTATCATTGACATTTTGGTCCTGGCCACCTGGTTCTAATGGTGCATGTAAATCAAGCTATTCATGGTGAAAAGACCAGGAGAGGCCCAGGTACATAAAGTACGTCTGCCTCAATTAAAGGTGACACCTTCCATTTTCTAACTGCCCTCTGGAGCGGAGATTTAGCACCGACCTTGAGAATGGTATTGCGGTCTGGGGCCCCGTCATGAGGCTGTGCTTTACTCACGGGGTCACGGCTTACGGGCGATAGAAATGCACATGCTGCACTTTCCTGGACTAGACCCACCTCCATGCCTCTGTCAGGAAGGGCAGGGCCGGAGGCAAAGCCAACAGAGTGAACAGAGCCACTAAGATTTGTCGGGGGATTAGCTGGCGGAATTGGAGATGCTTATTGTGTGTGGAAGCCACCTGGATGCTGTTCAGAGTCCTACTGTGTGCAAGAACCTGTTGCTTTAAGGGAAAGTGTCAAAGACACACCGTAGGAGTGCGGTGGAGTAAGAACTGATCTCTCTCACCCAGAGCCATGCAGCAGGCGGTGTGCGGGCTGGCCCACAGAAGAACGGTTCCTACAGCAGCCGTTGGGTCTCACTGTCTGCATGAATGAGACTGATGGGGTTTTGTTTGTTTTGGTTTTTGCTCGTTTTGAGATTCTGCAAATGATCTCCTTGAAAATGAGGGATCTAGGAGAGAGCCTCGAACCAGAGCTGAGTAGGTGCATTGACTTCTGTCTAATGTTGGAGACTGGAAAGAGTGTCTGGATACTGGATGTCAGTGTGTGCCTCACACACATGCACACGCACACGCACACGCACACGCACACCCACACACACACACACACACACACACACACACACACACGTATAAATGTATGGGCAGAGAGTCCAGCGGTCCACGCTGAGTGTCCTCTTCTGCCTTTGTCAATTATCCGCCACACTTGAGGCAGCGTCTGGAACTTGATGATTGGACTGGACAGGCTGACTAAGGGGTTTTAGGGATCGCCCTCTCGGCTCCCCACCCAGGCACCGGGATTACAGGTGCCTGATGCCATCCGGTTTTGTACATGGGTGCTGGGGACTGAACTCGGGTCCTCAGGCTTTGCTGACTGAGCAGCTACCCAGATGCAGACTTCAGTTTTGAGGTTGAAGTTAGTGTTGGATTCAGTTCCTGATTATTCCATAGTTCTCCACCTTACTTGTATATAGGAAACGTCTCATGGACACAGCCTCTCTCTGATCAGTACCTGTCAGCCATCTTCCGCCTTCCTTGTTGTTTAGGGATGGTTCATTTCATAATGTGTGTCCCTGCTGCACTCCCATGATGCATCACTGCCTGCTCTCTCAGTCTTTCCGCCATTGCTGTTGATGGAGAACCCACACAAAAGGAACAAGCTTGCAACTAGGAGTTGTCCTGAGATGTATGTTGCATGCTGGGCAGGTGCTAAACAGCTGGCTCAGGTTCTCTGCAAGGAAGCAGAGGTGTTTATTCAAGGTGTGTAAGGAAGGAGCTGATCCCATGACAGTCACGTTCCCTGTGGGACACTGCAAACATTTACAAGTGTAGACAGACCAGCTACAGGTTTCTACATTCCCCGGCCCACCTTCAGCTGTGGTCAGTGCTTGGTCAGCCTGGTCTCTTGACAACCCCCAGCCCTTCCACCCACTGATGTTACTGTGAAGTATAGCTCAGATATACAATTTCATTAGTAAATACTTTAATCTGTATTTCTAAATGCTAAGATACCCTTTAAAACATACTTCTGCACTGCAATAATCAGTTCAAGTTAGTCATAATTCTAAATGGTGAGGCTGTTCAAGATTCATATTGTCTCACAAACTCCATATATATGTATGTGTGTAATGTGTTTACACCATACATATATTATGTAGAGACATTCATATATATTGTACACAAGTAACACACACATATAAATTTATGTATCATACACATATACACATATATGCATATACACCCAAATACACATGCCTATACATGTATATACACACATATATACATCTATACATAGACACATACACACACCTATACTCATTCACATACACACACACACAAATATATATATGTAAACATGTATGCACACATAAGTATATGTGTACACACTGTCTGGTCCAGTCAATCCCTACCTTAGGAACACTCACTGCAGTTGATGGACATGTTTCTGTCTGTCGTGATGTGTGTCCTGACGCCAGTTCACTTCTACGCTCTCTTGTTCTGTCTCAAAGAACTGGCTGAGAAGACAGACCATTTGTCCTCAAGTGTCCCTATACAGTGTCATTTAGGGCGTTTCTATTCCCTCTAGGGGACTGATAAAGTGGATGCTAGCTAGGCTATGAGGCCAGTTTTTAATAGTGTTTTTATTTACTCTTTGAGAACTTCATACATGTATGATATATTTTGATCATACATACCCATCCCCCATTTCTGACTCCTCCCAGATCCCTCCCACACCCCCCACACATACTTTATGTTCTCTTTCCTAGCTCTTTTGTCTTTGTTCAGTAGCAGAATGTGTTCCTATCAAGGGACTCTTACTGCCAGGTCTCTCTGGTGAGTCACCTGAAGTGCCAGCTCACTTGAGATTGCTACAATGGGGCTTTCTCTGGCTCCCTCCCTCCTCTTCCCTGTCCCCTCCTCCCCCTCCCCTTCCTCCTCTTCTTCCTCCTTCCCTCCTCCCCTTCTTCCTCTTTTATTGGCTGGAGGGCTTTTGTAGAGAACATTCTCATTGGATAACCTAGAAGGGCCAGTTGACAGGGAAGGTTGGATGCCTGTGGCTCTCTCCTCGCCTTTCTGGTTTTCCTCAGGTTTTCACTGGCGTCCTCCAGCACTGAGCAGTGTGTGCCTTTGTGGCCATTGCTTGTTTATTTTAGGATCACAATGAATCTAGAGATTAAACGTATTTAATGCGGTCTAACTGGATGTGTTTCTCGTACTATTGTTCAAATTGTCCCGTGGCTGGTCGGCGGGAGCTGTACAAGAGGCTTCCAGAGCGTTTGCCATTTCCACACAAGTTTAAGTCTTTGATGCAGCTAATACTGTACTTAAAGGCAAAAAGCAAGCAAGCAAACAAACAGAAAACCCAAAACAAAACAAAAATAAATACTGGAATACATTTTCCTTAAAACTGGCAACAATGCAAAGTATTTGCTCGAAACACTTCTATCCAATGAACTGAAGGATTAACCAGGTTGATAAAGCAAGAAAAGGCGATAGAAGACAGCCGCAGCAGAAAGGAGGAAACTAAATAATGTTATTCGTGTGTGTCTGGATTTCACATGTAGGCTGTCTATATAATCTACAGAAACTTTACAGGAACTAATGAATGTGGAAGCTGGAGGTATAGACAATGCTGCCATGGTCGGCTTTCCTGTATCTCTTAGAAACTACCCAGAGGAAAGCAATTTTAAAAAACAGTTGCTTTGATTCACAACTCGTGGGACAGTCCATCAGGCACAGAGCTGCAGAGCCAGGAGCTCAAGGGGGCAGCTCACGTTGTCACCACAGTCAGGAAACAGCAATGGATGCTGGAGCACAGGTCTTCTTCTGTCTTTTATTTTATTATGAATTATTATTGTGTATCATAGAGGTATGTGTGTGCCTAGTGGTGACACACAACATGGTGACCATGTGGTGACCAGGCAACACCTTGGGTCAGTCTCATCTTCCACATTTACATAGGTTCTGAGGGTGGGACTCAGGCCATCAGCTTGCACAGAAGGTGTCTACTCCTTTTATCCAGCACGGTTGGTTCCCAAGGTCAGGGAACGGCTTCCCAAGTCTGCTAAACTAATCTACAGAATCCCTCAGAGGCTGGCTCAGGGCTAGCCTAATCTAGTCAGTCCCTCACAGGTGTGCCTGTAGCCTTGCCTCCTAGGTGACCCCAAATCCCATCAGCTGTTGCCATCACAGAGATTAATGCAGAGAAGTCAGTTGTACATCTAGGAGGTAGAAACGAAGAGCCCTGATGTGAAACTAAGGAAACAATTCCATTCCCAAAGAACATTAAATAGAATAAATTAATTAGCACGAGTTAACTTTTAATACCTGTACATTGCAAACTCTGAAGTTTTATTCAGGGAGAGCCCAGACTTACATAGTTGGAGAGACCATTCCACATTCATGGAGTTCAAAGCCTCATCATGGGACACGGCAGAAACACTCAGTATTATTAGGACAGTGTCTCTCTCCATACTGACTTCTTGATTCAATCCTATCTTCTACCCCAGGGGGTGGAGAGACAGTTCCGAGATTGAGAACACTTGTTGCTCCTGGAGAGGATCAGGGTTCCAGTCCCAGCACTCACCCCAGGGGGCCCAACCCTGTGTAACTCCAGTTTCAGTGCCTTCTTCTGGCCTCTGCGGCCCCTGCATCAGCACACCAATAGATAAGACATCTCTGCAGGCACGGACACATACACATTTAAAAAAATCAACCTAAAACAACACAACAACAACAACAAAAAACCCCTTCAGTCCTTCTCTTCAATCCCCAAATTGTCAAGTTAATCAATGGGTATGGGAACACGAAGGTCTTGGAATAGCCAAAACAACTGACAAGGGGTGGTATGGTTGGAAGACTCAGGGTCCCTGATGTCAGATCTGCAGATGTCAAAATGATTGGCACAAGGAGAGAGAACAAGGCGGGACTTGAGGTTCAAGAATAAAACCTTATGTTTATGCTTAGCTTATTTTCAAACATTCAGTGGACGGATTGGAAGGCAGGACAGACATTTTCAGTCTGAAAGATGGCTGTGAGACAATCAGATATCTATGTGGCAGAAATCAGTTTAGACCCTTGCATCCCAGCATCCCACAGTGCTACAAAGTGCATCCCAGGCCTAACGAAGGAGCTGAAAACGTAAAACTCTTAGAAGAAAACAGATTTTTATAACCTTGGACTAGATAACAAGTCACTTCATCCCTAATAGTACTAGTTAATGGGAGAAAAATGATAACCTGGATTTCAACAAAAATTAAAAGAAAATTGGGAAAAAAAACCCTCAATTTATGGGCTTAATGGTAAAGTATTTCCATTAGAACTTTACATAAGGAGCTTCGGCAGCAAGTCAAAAATCTAGCAATTTAACTGAAAATGGGCTAAAGATTCAAATAGAATTTACCAAAGAAATTCTACGAATAGCTAATGAGGATATGAAAGGATGGTTAACATCAGCAGTCATTAGGGAAATGCAAATTAAAACGACCACACACCCACTAGTGTGGCTTCAGTCCAAAAGACAGAGCGTGGGGGAGGGTGAGAGGGTACCAGACCACCCTCGCATCAGCATGGCAGGGGGTGGGAATAGAGCAGCCGCTGGGAAGAGCCATCTAACGCCTTTGCCTGATGTAATCTGATAGAGCCAGCTCACACGGGTTATCACTGAGTTTTGAATCGTGGTTAGAAAAGTGTCGTTCCCTTTGGTAATAAAGGAGTCCACTTATATTTTCTTTTCCAGTATTGCAGTTTTTATCTATTAGATGGAAAGTTACTGGTCTGCTTTGAGGTGATGTGTCAGTGGGTGAGGAAAAAGATATCTTTTTCTAGTTCCTCTCCTGTGATCTTAATATTGCATGCTAAAACGCTGGGCCTTCCCTCACTGACACATAGCTTAGGCAAATCTTGAACTTTTGATGTTCCTGCCCCAACATCCCAAAATAGCTCGGATTACAGCCTACACCACCACGCCTGTCTCTCAGCTTCTTTACCGGGCTTTATCTGGTTCTTGATAGTTATGTCTTATAAAATAACATAAATTCACTGACTGTACTTTGATGTGTATGAGTGTGAGAGAGTCTGTGCACTGTGTATGAGTGTGAGAGAGTCTGTGCACTGTGTATGAGTGTGAGAGAGTCTGTGCACTGTGTCTGAGTGTGAGAGAGTCTGTGCACTGTGTCTGAGTGTGAGAGAGTCTGTGCACTGTGTCTGAGTGTGAGAGAGTCTGTGCACTGTGTATGAGTGTGAGAGAGTCTGTGCACTGTGTCTGAGTGTGAGAGAGTCTGTGCACTGTGTATGAGTGTGAGAGAGTCTGTGCACTGTGTNTGAGTGTGAGAGAGTCTGTGCACTGTGTATGAGTGTGAGAGAGTCTGTGCACTGTGTATGAGTGTGAGAGAGTCTGTGCACTGTACGTATGCAGGAGGTCAGAAGAGTGTGTCAGATGCCCTGGAACTTGAGTTACAGGTGGTTGTGAGCTGCCACGTGGGTCCTGGGAACTGAAAGGAGGTCTTCTAAAAGTGCAATAAGCATTTTAAAGCACTGAGCCATCTCTCCAATCCCCTAAGTAATTTTATAAACAAATATTCTACATTAAAAAAAATCCTAATGGCTGTCTCCTTGTCAGAAACGAACTCAAGGGAAGGTTCACACTTCAGGGGCTTACTTCTCCCTAACCAAGACATGCTACATTTTTGAACATTTTTGAACAAAGCTTTAAAACTTTTAGATTTTGCAGTTGTCTTCAGATTGGATCACTTTCTTATTCAAGTCTCTCATATATTTAAATTTTCTTTAAATTTTCCTTTTTCTTTATTGTAGACAGATTCATCATTCTATCAACATATCTCTATCTTTTAGTTATCATCTATCTAATGTTCTATCATCTATCTATCTATCTATCTATCTATCTATCTATCTATCTATCTATCTATCTATCTACATTTGTTTTCTGTTGTGATAAAACTCCAGGACCAAAGTGACTTGTAGGAGGAAGGTCTATTTGGCTTACGGCCCCGAGGGTTTGAGTCAGTCACGGAGTCATGGAGGGAAGTGTGGTAACAGGCGACAGCAATGGTGGCTGGAGCAGAAGCTGAGGGCTCATAGCTTGAACCACAAACAGGAAGTAGAGAAAGGAAGCAGGGAATGTTGCCTGGCTTTGAAGCCTCAAAGCTCACCCCAGCTTCCTTCAGAGAGACCACACCTCCTGACCCTACACAAACAGCTCCCCCCCCCCCCCCGCAATGGGTGAGCAAGTGTTCCGACATCTGAGCCTACCGAGGACCTTCTTCTTTAAACTGCCATACTGTCCAGTGTCTGTCACCTTTCTATCCACGTGCCTACCCTCCAATGCACTCATCCTCCTATAGCGCAGGTGTGTGCATTTTAAACATTGTTAACAGTTTGGGAAGCTTTCCTGTCCTCCGGTGCAGAGTGCAGCTGACTCTGTATAACCGTTAGTTTCTTAGACGAAAGGGTTACTTGGGTAGAGGCGTCCAGCTTAGAACAAAGCTCCCCATGGCCACATCCTCTGCCGTCGCTCTTGGGTACCAGTGCAGGGCCAGTGGGGCTTGGGAAGCATCCCCAAGGCTCTCTCAGGCTGTCTGCCTGGGCTTAGATGTCCCAGAAGGAGATCCTGAAAGGAAGATGAGAGTCTAGCTCAAGACCTCAAGAAGCCACAATAGGGAGTGTGGAGTTGACATAAGCAAAGGATTGATGTAAATAAAGGGCTTGTTCCTTAGTAGGTCTCCATTGACCCCAGAATAGGAGTGTGAGGACCAGATAGGGCAGCCAGAGTTACCTTAGTTTGGGGTTGGAGCTGGGACAGCTCCAGAGTTATCCATCACAGGAAAGGAAGCCTGGAACAAACCCAGAGTTACCCCCATAACAGAAGGAAAAACCCTGGACATCCCAATTATCTTAGCTGTGGAAGGGCAAGTCTGGGAGAGCCTGAGTTTCTCCAGATATAGAATATATGCCTGAGATAGCCCAGACCTACCCCAGTCACAGGAAGTGAACCTGGAACCTCTAGAGTTACATCCAGATGCTATAGATGAATAGAATAGATAGCTCAGGCTTCGCTTTACTGCAAGAGAGGAAGTCTGACCTCCACCCTCCTGATACCTGGTGCTGTGCTAAGGTTGCATCGGGACTCTGCTGATCCCAGCCAGGAGAGCAGACCAGGATCTAGTCTCTGCTCACCTAGCAGCCTTGGCTTCTCTGGTACCCACAGACTTACCAGGCACTGCAGCATAAAGACTGGGTTATCTGAGGATGCTGGCAGTGCCTCCCCCACAGAGTTGGTGTGCAGGCAAGATCGCATGCAGACGACAGGTGTGCGTAGATATATCATCCCCCGCCAGCAGCAGGCACCTGTGAATGACTAGGGCACAGAAGGCTGGACAGGGGTAGGTTGTTGGCTACACTTTCCATATCCTTGACCTGCATCTGCATTCCTGCTTCTCTGCCCTGCCTAGAAGTGGTCAGGTAATCAATGAAGCTCCTCTGTGTCAGCTCCTAAGGCCTAGCCCTTCTTCTCCATCCTACCACCCACCTCCTTGACCCTCCCTCCTTCTTGGACCCCTTCCCACAGGCCCAGGCTTGCTGTGCTTGTGTTGGGATGGCAGCACAGCCTCTCTGATGCTGTTCTGTGAGGCACACGGCTCCTTCTCTAGGTGGGGGGCATTTTCCCCTTTATGGCTGTCAGGGCCTGGGACTGTGGTGAAGCCTCCGTGTCACAGAGGGCAGAAGCAAACTGAAGTGGGACCAGAGGAGAGGGCTGCACACTGCTGGGCTTCTCTTCAGTCACTGTGAATTGGGCTGAGGATTCCATTCATTGAGGTCATTTTAGCTGAACACTGAAGCCCCCCTGGGGATGGTGGCCTGTTAAAGTGACAGTGACGGGCAAGGCCACTCTCAGAAACGTAAGCTGAGGTCAACAGAACTGTACTTGACAGAGTTTGAGGGAGTCCCCTCTTTTGGGGGAACCATTTGCAATACAGGTACAATATGGATGACCCTTAACAATGGCAGGGTTGGGACAAGTCACAGGCCATTTCTTGGTCCCTAGAAGTGGTGGTTTTACTCTGAGGTCTTCAGAAGGTAGTTGTTTTGTTTTGTTTTGTTTTGTTATCAGGGTGTTCCTGCCCTGTTTCCATGTGTCGTCACCGTTCCTTTGAGAGGGCAGGGGCAGAGCCCTTTTGCTTGCCTCACCCTACTCCTTCACACCGCCACCCCTCTAGCCAGTGGCCTTAAGAATGGGAGCTTGGGTTTGGGGACCTTTTGCTAAGTGTTCAAGGGACTGAGAGGGCTCACCGTGGTTTGAGGGCGCAGTGCTAGTGGCTGGAGCTACTGTGGCTGAAGGAGACCCATATAATCCCTCCCTTCTCCGCAGCCTCCCTCCCACGAACTGTGGGGGTTCCCAGTGCAGACTCGTGGCTCTGATGGCTGTGGTCAGGTGATAGTGTCCTGACAAGCCGCGGAGCTGTTTCCTGCCATCACCTCAGTTGGTGCAGGCTGAGGAAGGAAACAAACCAATTGTGCCTAACCAGGGGACAGTTCGGTGTAGGGAGGCCCCACGAGAGGTGGTAATCTCCCGTGGAATTGCTCTCAAGTCTTCCTGCGGCTGCCTGGTGACACAGCCAGGCTGGGTGAGAACTACTATTAGCTACAATCACCCTGGAGGGTTGGGTTACTCTTTACCCTCTAGACAATGGAAGATTAAGCCATCAATACCCAGTGTTCGGTCCGATGTTGCAGTGGCACATTGTGCAACAGAAGAAGCAAAGCTCAGAGGTAGGAGTATCTCCCCAAGAGAGGCAGGAGGCAGGAGGAAGGATTGGCTGCTTCCTTTCCCCACCTCTACCACAGTGGAAAGAAGCAGACAAGCCAAGGCGCATCCATAACCCACTGCTGTGCAGCAGATAAGATCTAGCTCAGAGCAGGATGGAGTGCCCCTAGCTCCAACACAGGCGTGTGTGCGTGCACACACACACACACGCACACGCACACACGCACACACACACACACCATGGCAAGCCTTTCTGTGCCCAGTGGTCAGGTGCAGGTGGCACACAGCCGGCCACTGGGTGAGCGCGCTGGCTTCAGGGCTGGATCTGCCCATGTCTGCACCTGCAGCGACTTTATTCTGGGAATGACTTACCAGAGCACCTGCTGTCAGCAATGGAGGCCCTTAACTCTCTCTCTTTGTAGATTCCTACCCAAAATATACAGCTATGGCACCTTTACACACACACACACACACACACACACACACACACACACACACACACTACTTCTCTGCTTTCTGTGGCTGAGGAATGCCTCTTCTTTGGGAAATCCTAGGTTTGGTTTGGTTTTCTTTGATGCAGGGTCTTGTATGTCCCAGGCTGGCACTGAATACATTGTTTGGCCAAGAATGATGATGAACATCTGCTCTTCCTGACTCCACCTCTTAAGTCCTGGGCTTTAGTACTTTGCCCAGTTTGTTACATGGATGCTATATTACATGACAAGTACTTTATTGACTGAGCCATGTCCTCAGCTCTGCTTGTTCATCTTAAACGTCACAGGAATATCCACCCTGTCCTTGGCATTTAGAAAATGGGCCTCTGTTTTCCTAAGCTACCCTGGCCGTGGACTGAACAGATGAGCGTTCCTCATTTTATCTAAGACCTCTGAGGGCTGAAGCTCAGATGGGGAGCAGTCGGGTGCTGTGCCTATCAGGGAAGGAGGACCTTGATGCCCCTCTGTATCTAGCAGTAATCAAAACGCACGCAATGAATCAAGAAAGGTTGGCCTCGGCACCCAGAGCTTCCATTGGTCTGTTCTTAACGTAGTCATCTAGCGTCTGCGTTAAACTTATTTATTCCCTAATGCTGGGTGATGGATTAAAAGATGTGTAGAAAATCCTTCTACAAGAGATAAGATATTGCAGGCTGCTACAACACCCTGGGCTCTTTTTGCTTCTCTCCTCTCTCTCTCTCTCTCTCTCTCTCTCTCTCTCTCTCTCTCTCTCTCTCTCTCTCTCTCTCTCTTACTTTTTGCTACAGAGCTCAGGGCGACCACACCACCATATATCCTGATTAGTTTGTGGAAATTACTAAGGGGTTGTTTTTTAAGCCTATCATTGACACATTTAATTCATTAGGTACCAAATCCACAAGCAAATTTCGGCTGGCCATAAAACACGGTTAATCCGGGGAACTGCAATAAAAGGTGAAAAATTACGTCCCAGCAAATGTGGGATATTGCTTTTTTTTTTTTTCCTATAGAGACTTTTACTGGTCTGTGGTATCCTTCTTCATAAATTTCCCTTCTGCTCGGTTCTCTCGGTAACTTAACCCTTTGTTGCTTGCAGACCGCAGAATGGCTCCATGATTCTCTACAACAGGAAGAAAGTGAAGTACAGGAAAGACGGGTACTGCTGGAAGAAGAGGAAAGATGGGAAAACGACCAGAGAGGACCACATGAAGCTCAAAGTCCAGGGAGTCGAGGTAAAGGGCAAAAAAAGCTCTCCCGTCCCCCACACATCATTTCTTGGCCGCCACAGAAAATTTGGAATCTCTTGCAAGTGACCTGATGCCCGTCACCACTGTCTAAAGAAATCTTGTTTGCCAAGTTCCTGCTGTTGGTATTGGCTTCTGCTCTTACCTCAGAGTTTCCCCTCCCTTTTCTATGGATCCAACCATGGCCTAAGTGCTCTACTGAGGGTGTCACTGGTGTGTGGATGGGGACTGGCAAGGTGCCTGCAGGTTCCTCTTCTGTGCTTGCCATGGGTGTGTTTCTGGGTGCATGGGGCGGGGGGGGGGGTAGGTGTCAGGGAAGGCAGGTGTCATCATGGGGAAGTACCCTTGCAAGGTGCTTCAGCCAGCTGGTAATGCCCTTCAGGGCTGAGCCATTCTTCCCCGGCTGACCAACAGTCTATCACTGTGCGGGTGTTTCAACTTCAGCAGAGGTTAAAGATGATGGGATAGGTTGTCTGGAGAGCTCGTCCAGGAGTTGGCGTGGAGAGGGATCTGCAGAGAGGGTGCAGAATGTTGAACAAACTCAGTTTTTGATTTCCTGGAGGCAACCTTGCTATTCCGTCTCTGAGGCATGGGCAGCCTTAGAGAGGGCCCTTCCCTTCAGAGCCCACCCCCCCCACCAGGTGGCCCATAGGACCTGCTAATTAGCCAGAACCTGCCCTTCCTCATTCCTTAGCAGTCCCAACCAAAAGTCTTACTTGTCACCCCCAAAGGGATGTGGCTCCCACTACCACGGGCAAGATATCAGAAGCCTTCCATGATCGAGCTGCCATTTCAGGGAGGTCAAAGGCAGGTGTCCTCGCTGCTTCTGTCATTACAAGTATCCGGCACGTCACAGTGACAGTGAAGACTGTGAGCCCACTTGAGTTCTGAGGGTTGCCCTTGGGCACTGACGTTTTATCATGACACACTTTGTCACGGAGATTTTTTTCCCCCTATATTAATTATGTGCTTTTATGGCTGCCAAAAATAGCATCAAATGGCTTTTATTATATTACCCCGTGGAGAGAGATAACTTCCGTTTTATGTGTGTGTGCTTTTTTTTTTTTTAATATACCAATAAGAATTGTTTTATGGTGATGAATAAGAAAAGCCTCGGTATGAGAAATTCCAGTCCCCTCTCCTCTGCCTCGTGTGCAGTGTGGTTTAATTGACTGCATGGAACATTAATGTGCAGATTACCCGAATGTGCTGCTGGAAAGAACCATCTCCAGGATTGTGACCAGCGTCCTGCTAATACATAGCATTAGCTCTTCTTGCAGGGAGCCCAGAGAGGTGGGGCTTACTCTCTGGGAGGAGGGCTCTGATGGCCCCACAATAGAAGAATAGGTAGACAGAGAGAGAAAGCTTGGGTGGGGACCAAGAGAAAGGAAGCTGTTTATGCAGGGACATAGAGAGCCTGCAGGAATTCACACTAAACCTCAGCAAGCAGCCCCCGTGCCCGGAGGCCTACTGTATATTTCATCTTTAGTAATACGTAAATCAGGAACTCCTGGTTGTAACTAACAGCAGGGTGGAATTCGTCCTCAGCAGTAGCTGGGAAGCCTAGGGAAAAAAAAGCCACTGCATTCATTTTCCTCCTTCTTGTTATAAATTAGAATTGTCACCGGATGGAGTGAGAATGATTTATGGCTATTTTTAGGCCATATTTATGTTGGGAGTTATTTGTGGTTCTCAGCTTTGCCGTCTACAGCCTGGTCCCTCGAATCTGGAGGAGGGGGACACATGCAAACCAGGAAGGGTCTTCTACGACCTACGGCTGGCTACGAACAGTCCTACGGGTGCCGGGACTGAGAGGCCCCATGGCAATCCTTGGCCAACGACTCGGCCTTTGTTTCCGGCTTTTGGAGAGAAAGGTTACTTACAGCTCTGCTTCTTGGTGGCTGGTTTTTCCCATTGCACTTGGCTTATTATCCCAATGAACCAGATATCCAATACAGGGTGTGTACCATACTTGCTCCGGTGAGCCTGTGTGCTGTCTATAGAGAAAGAGGAACGTGCGTTCACTGCTGTGGACTCATAGGTAGCCATGTTTGCACATGACACTCAACAGTGCAGAGAGGTGCAGAAGGGTGAGCATTAGGCTAAGTGTCCCCAGGAGTCCAGAATGGGCTTCAATTACCAGAAGTGGGGTGCAAAATGAATTCTTGGAAGTTGGGGACTGTTGTGAATAACTGACATCTTGTCTTCCAGTTCATGACCTCATATCACCTGCTAAGCTGAATCTATGTTATTTTACATTGTAGACGGTTCTATCACAGTCCTCTACTTAAATACTGAAGTGGGTCCCTTGGCTTTTAGAAGCTTTGAGGATTATAATTACTGTTTCTCTAAGTGGCCTCACACAGGTGTTCTTGGGCACATGAGTGATCCGAACCAAGAATTGTTGGGTGTGAGGATTTTAGCTTTTCCAGACAATGCCTAATTGTTCTTGAGTGACTGTTCAAATTACATGCCTACCAGCACTGGAAATGACCACTTCCCCTGCACCCTCTGGCACACTGGTCCTCAGAAGATAGTACTCTGTGCAATTTGAATTAAGTCTGACTCTCTCATTCATGGGAATGGGGTCCTTCTTGTTGAATTAATTGCCTCTTCATGGTTATGGAATTTTAAATGACCAAGAAGAAGGACTTTGTGTGTGTGTGTGTGTGTGTGTGTGTGTGTGTGTGTGTGTGTGGCTATATCAGCACCTGTACTTCCTCACTGTTGTTTCTATGATAGTTGGTGATCTGGAGCAAGGCTGGGAAGCCCAGTGGTCCACCTCCACCAGCTGCTGTGGTGTCACAGACGACTCTACTGTGTGGGGTCTGCTTGTTCTCTGGACTCACCAGGCAGGTCCTGTGACTAGCGGCTGTGTCCCCCAAGCCCTAATCCACCCCAGCTACCTCCTGCTGGATGGACAGCCAAGGCTTTAGAGCCTTGAATTCTTTACTCTCCCAGCGGGCTTCCTCCATCCAAGGGCATGATAAAGACATCTGGGCCTATCATTTAACATATCACTTGCTATAAGCCTTCCCCGAGGCCAGGAAAACTTCCAGCAAGCAGAAAGAAAGCTGGGTTCTGGCTCCTTTTGTTCTCAGGGGCTGGGGCCTCCACACATTGATTTCCTCGGCCGGGCACAGGGTTCCAGCAGCGGCTTTTGAAGCTGGCTAGCGGCTGGTTCTCTATCAGCTGTCTTGTCTGGGAGCCAAGAAGCCTTTCCAGTAAGCTTCCAGGGATGACAGAAGCTGGCAGGAGGAGAGGGAAGGGGACTGAGGTGTCAGCGCATCACAAAGGAGAGACCTCAGCAGGTCTGAAGCGGGTCCTGCCCCCAAGCTAACTTCTGTCTGTTGAACTGATATTACCCAGGGAAGGGGCATGAGGTTCTTCTAAAGGTCACCATGCCTCGATAATTCCCGTAGTCACATTCACACCTGTCAGATCCTATCAACCAGACAGCAGTTCTGGAAGATTCCTTCCCAAGTTCATTTATGGCCCTTTTCTCCGGCCCCAGATGCTGACGCTTAGCTTTGTGTGTAATCTCCCCTCTCCTCAGACTTCTGGCACATCTCATAGCCAGATTTACTCTCCATTCTCCTTCTCCTCATTCCGTTGCTGCTGGGTCCCCAGAAAGACAAGAGCTGTGCCTTCAGTGCGTGGACAATCAGGACTTTAGAAACCTCATGTGAACAAGGCACGCTGGCTTTGCTTGGTTCTCCTAAAAGCATGCATGCAGGACACAAGTTATCACACCTGTTTCATGGATGGAGAGGTCAGGCCACCAGAGAATGTTCTGAAGCCCCCGAGCTGGGCCTGGAGGCTGAACATTCTTGGCTTAAGCTTAACTGCTGTTCCTGGCACTCAGTATGACCTTAGGTTTTCAGGTCAGCTCAGCCCACGATACTCAGCACGTATGGTCCTTCAGCCACTCACTGGGAGCTCACCACCCACCAGCATTGTGACAGATACTGAGGCATGCAGGGGCACAAAGAAGGGTGTGTGGTCTCCAGTCTCACCAGGAGACAAACATGTTTTGTGTAGCTTTTGCTACCCTGCCTAAGCTCTGGGAATAGGCCACACTACCAGCCCCCACCCAGCCTCCCTTGAATCCACGGATAAAAACCACAGACACACACAGTTGTTCAATTTCAACTTGCCTTTTGGCACAATTGCTGGGTGCTGCTGTCTCCTGCCTGGAAAAGTGTGTCCTTATCAATATTCTTATCTCCACACCTCTCCCCTGCCCTCAACTTCAGTTGCACAGCCACATCTAGTCCCAGCTAAACACCCCCAACAGAGAGCCTGTAGGAGTGGTCTATGGCCACTCTGTCTAAGATCTCCCTCAGAAGCATGGTGAACTAACTCTCCCCCCTCTATCTCTCTTTCTCCCCTCCCCTCCCCTCCTCTCCTCTCCTCTCTTGTCTGTGGGAACTGGGAAGTTCTGCCTATCCTTTCCACCCAGCAATTGGCCCATGGCTTCTTTACTGACAGATCAAGAACCAATTGGGGAACAGGATCTTAACATCAGCACTGCCCCTACACAAACCTTTTAGTAGGGTTTTGATGGTCACTGGGAGAATTCCAAGGCCCTGTGTGGAAGGTGTAGGCAATGCTGAAGACAGACTCAGTGTGAGGGCAGCAGCCTAGGTGGGGGGGAAGCAGCCCGGGAAGCTGCTCAGGTCATGGATAAAGGCTGGGAAATGCATGGTAATGATAAAGTCTGTGAAAACAGTTTGTGGAGCTGTCCTCAGTGAGTGACTGGATTGGTGGCATTTTTTCCCAGCCCTGGACAAACTGGTTACTCGCTTCCTGGCTGTGCCTGGATTATTGCGTGGGCCTTTTCGTGGGTAGCTTTAAATACCTGCTTTCTCTCCCCAGATAAAGAATCAATGACAGACAGAAGCACAATTCTATGAACTTGGGGGAAACCAAAGAGTCTATTGTGGTTACTGGCAGAGAACGGGTGAGGAGTTGCTTAAATGAGTCCAGGTCACCCCAAAGTGGCCGCCCCACCAGAAAGTGGTCACCCCAAAGTGGCCCCACCACCAGAAAGTCATGGATGATTGACTTCCCCACAGCAGTCCAGCTGTAGCCCCATCTTCAGTTAACCTCCCATAGTCCATGCTCTGTGGTGCTTCCAAGTCCATAAGGCCACATTTTCTCAGGGCAGAACAGCTGTGCCAAAGGTGTGGGAAGCATCGCTGAGCTCTAAGGCGAGGGTCACATGACCCTCTCCAACCCCTCCTATGAAGTAACTTCAGCAGACCTGATCTTAAGGGTGACTTATGAATAAGTCTCAGCTGCTCTGATGCCAGCTGCTATGCTGGCAAGATAGCATCCTACAGCAGGGCCCTCCACTCTGTTCTTAAGATACCCCTCACCCTTTGGGGTCAGTGAACTGGCCTGGTATTGAGGCTGGACCCTGCCCTGCTGCTTATAGGATCCATCATTCTGTGATGAAAGGAGGTCCCTGGCCTGGACCATGCCCAGGGTAGAAATGCCAGTCTGTTCCCTCTGACTGTCATTTCGGATGTGAACATTTTGCTGATCTGTCTGCTGCCTGGAAAGAACCCAGTGTCTCTCACTTCTCCATTAACTGCCTTAAAGCTAGAAGGCCGGCGTTGGCTGTAATGAGGTTACATTTGGGGACTCGTCCTCATTAGAATGATGTTCTTTATTTGAGCACTTAGGCCACATATTAAAAAATGAAGGGGAAAAAAAAAAAGCACCTCTTTTGAAAGTGGAAACGATATTGTAGTTACTGCATTAGGGATTAACAGGGTATGAAATAGCTGCCTCGTGGCAGAGCCAGATCGCTTCAGCCCCGTTCCCAGCCATAAGATAAATAGACGTCTTGCTTGCAGATGGTGGGAAAGGCTTGCAGTAGCCAGCCTCAAACAGGTCTGGTGTCCAAATCAAGTCTGAGAAACAGCAGTAAATAGAGAGGAGAACCCAGGTTAAGGAAACAAGGGAGCTACAGAGCCTCTGAGGGGCCAGCAGGCTGCTTGCTACCACCCTGCACATTTGATAGATACACAGTTTCTGTTTTCAGTAAAGGCTTGTGCTTGGTCTGTGTTATTTCCTCTAGACTCACCTTGCACTGACAGCATCCCTCACACAGACCTTATTTCTTCCTGTGTCATGGCCACATGACTTTTGAGTCTTGCAGGGTCCAGCCCTGATTGGGGAGGTGTTGCCCAAGGACTTTGCCCATGCCTTTTTTAGGGGAGTGCTGTCTTTGATGTATCAGTGTGTCTAGCACATAGATGGTTGAACATTTTATGTCTCCTATGCTGTAAAGCATCTGTCTGGTGTCTAGACACTGGGTGACATCAGTGTGTTAGGTGTAGAGGAAGATGAGGGCGTCACACTCGGTGATGTGTAGAGACAACGCCAATTGCTTCAATAAGACATGGCCAGCGAGCTCCAATGTGCTTCCTGTTTCTCTGTTCTCCAAGGTTTGAGGTTATAGGTGCTCATTGCCATGCCTGGTTTTTTGAAATGTGGACCCTGAAGATCTGAACGTGGGCCCTCATGCCTGCATAGGATAGCTTGTCTTATTTGCAAAATTGTATTTTACTATTTTCGATTGTGTGTACATGTGAGAATTTGCACATGGGTTTGCACACATGAGTTCGGTGCCCTTGGAAAGCAGGGCAGTAGATCTCCTAGAGCTGGAGTTAGAGGTGGTTGTGAGCTGCAAGACATAGGTGCTGGAAACCAAACTCTGGTCTTCTGGGAGAGCAGCAAGTAGTTTTAACCACAGGGTCCTCTCTCTGGCAGCTTATTATCCGAGTGCCCACGACCTTACTTTTCCCTTCCTAGGGTCTGAGAGTGAGATTTGCCATGTGTCTAAGAACCTTTGTGGCCATCACCTTGCCTGGGCTTCAGTTAGCCTGGTTACCCTATGCGGTTGGCATTTAATCTCAATTCCTTGCATAGCTAAAGTGGGTCGTGGGAGGCGTAGGGAGATGATAGAAGAGGAAGAAAAAGGGAGAAGAGGAGGAAAAGGATGGCCGACTTGGTGCACAGTCAAGGGCTGGGGAGATGAGATGGCTCAGTGTGTACAATGCTTGCTATGCATGTGTGAGGACCTGCGTCTGGATCCTCAGTCCTCATGATAAAGCTAGGAGAAGCAGCATGCATTTGTGACCCAGTGTTGGGCGTGGGATGGGCGGAGATGCAGGTTCCTGCCCCAGGCTCAACAAGACACACCCTGTCTCAAAAGGAAGAGGAACAGGACACCTGGTGTCAAACTCTGACTTCCATGTGCTTCTGCCAAGTACATCTCAAATATTTGCCAGGGCATATTTATTATAAAGTGGCAACTACTGTGTTTAGAACTCATATTGTATAGGCTTCTCTGTTCTCGTCTCTCTTCTCTGTTCTCTGTCTCTCTTCAGATACAATTAGTTTTCTTTGTGTCTTTGCAGACGGGAACAAGTCTGTTTCTGTAACGTCCTTCTCTAAATACAATCAGAGCCTTAAGTGAGGTGGACGCTTCCTGGGGGAGGCAGCTCACCAGACCATCAACTTGAGCTTCTGAGCTTATATTTAATTTTTATCCTAATGTTTCCTAAATGTCCAGGCACGTTAGTGCAGGAGCCCATGAGTGGGAGGTTTAGCAGATCCAATGGTAACCACAGAAACCCTTGAGTATCGCTATCAAACTCACCAAGGGCCCTTTTCCGACTGAACCGCTATATAGAGCTCAGCATGAGAGCTACCCAAGTACTTGTAACTGCCCATCACAGAGACAGTGATACACACTTGTGTCTTGGTGGACGATCAGATGTAGATGCAATTGCTCCTCGGAAGGAGAATGCCTCTGGCCCTCACTTGACTGAATGGCAAGCAGCCTTGTGTCTTCACAATCTTACCATTCCCATCAAACTTACCCCCGCCTTTTGGGATATGTCCCTGTGGGCAGCTCCATGCCCTGTGCGTGATCTGCTGCAGGGGAGCCGCCACCAATGCTCTCAAAACAGGAGAGGGAACACGGAAAGCTCTACAGAGTGTTCAGGCCACAGGCTCTTCGGGTGCTTCCAGCACCTCGGCCACAGCTGAGGGGGAACAGGGGGGCTTGCAGCACCCCACGGGAGTGGGCAGAACAAAGAACTACTGATGAACTAACAATGGGGAGTAGCCATCCCTCTGGTTGCCAAGGTTGAGGTTGCTTGGGTGCCTCTGTGTTCTGTCTGGGTGCATAACTGTTGTCTGCACCTCATCTGTCTCCCTGGAAATCAAGGATGGTAGGTAGGAAGTAGATGGTTTCATAAGAGAAATGTTGCGTGCCTTTGGGGTTTCCTCCAGGATGTTAGCTAGCTTTCCATTTCTATGGCTCTGTTCCAATCCTGGGGAAGGGCAGTTGCCTTCTGGGTGTATCCAAGGGATCACAGTTTACTCTGGATAAACTTGGAGACAGTGCAGAAATCCTGGAGTTCACTCTGTCTCATCTGGCTGCTCACAGGTGGTCTGTAGACCACAAGGTCCATGTCACCCAAGGAGACTCACAGCCTATCTGCCCTGCCCCAAGCAGCCTTGGTTAATGGATCCCCTATGTGACTCACAAATCCTTTTGTATGCAAATCACCCCAAGTGTGTCCTCTTGCTGCTGGAAGGGTCCTGACTGCTCCTCTCACCCCAAGCAGTAGGAGTTCAGAACACTGGCTGCTCTTGCAAAGAGCTCACTCAAGCTTTGGTGGTGCACAGCCATCAGTAACTCCAGCCCCAAGGGAGCCTGTGCCCCTTGTCCCCTCAGTTAGTACCAGGCACACACAGGATGCACGTGCATACAAAAAGGAAAAACACTCATATGCAGAAAAGAAAAGGTAAGTCAGTCTAAAAAGATTTTTTTTTTTGAATGAGTTTTGTTTTGTCTTAAGGAAAAAGTCAAAAGGGAAATTTCACAAGTTGTCGTGACAATTTGTTGCTTCACTACCTGCACTTAAAAAAAAAAATCTCTAACTAAATTCTCCAATGATGTGGCTGAGTCTGCCATTACTCAGTCGCCCTTGGCAGTACAGGGGAAGAATATCAATTTTCTGAAGCAGAAGATGCCAGGATGCCAGCTGTCTCTGACCCACAACCTTCTGGGGACACAGCCCTGTCCTCATCTCCTCTGATGAGGAGCCCTGTGTGTCTCTTCTGCACACTGGCCCATCTCTGGCCGTGACCCTGTATATGCATTTGGTACCTACCTAAATATTGTTTGAACAAATCTTGAGTGGGTGGAAGTTCTCTTGCAATGGTCCAAGTAGGAAATATTTTTAAAAATTTGATTTGTTTTATGTATACGGTGTATGCACGTGTACATGTTCAAGAGTATGTGTACACATACCTGTGTCCATGTGTGTGGATGCCAGAGGTCAGTATCAGGTGTTTTCCTTAGTCCCTAACCACAGTCATCTTTGGGACTGAGCTAGCTGGCCATGAGCCCCAAAGTCTCTGTCCTCTGCCTTCCCCCTGGTGTTGGGGATACAAGCATGTACCCCCCAGCTTTTCACTTGGCTGCTGGAGATCTAATCCAGGTCCTCGAGCTTCTATGGCAACGTTATGCGAACGGAGACATCGTCCCAGCCCTAGTCAGAGGATATTTTGTGGTCTGCGACTAGCCAGTCTGTAGGGACAATTCAACTCTACCTTTTGTGTAAGCAACCACAGATGATGCCCCAGGAGTGGGCAGGGCTGTGTTTTGACACAACTTTCTTTATAAAGATGCACTGTGGGCTGGATTTGGACTTGAGTGCTATCCCTGTTTTGGATTGTGATTGTCTCTAGAAGGGGTAAGGTACTGTGAGAGATGGCCAGAGTTGGGGAGGCAGGGGGGTTATTGTCAGGATGCCAGGAACCCTTTGAGGACTTAAGTCCAAGCCCTGCTGTGTCCCCATATCCATGCTTGCAGCCAGACACTCTCTGTGATATGTGTGTGTGTGTGCTGTGAGCAGGATGTGTTCATGCATGTGATTGTGGACATGCTCAGAGCATGTATAGAAGTCCTCGCCTTTAACCTTATTTGAGGGGGGAGGGTAGTTGGTTGCTCACTGGATTAAATATATTTGTGTGTGTATATGTGTGTGTGTGTGTGTGTGTGTGTGTGTGTGTGTGTAAATAAAATCTCCATCTCTAATGTATATGCCAGAGTGGCTTGCCAGGGAGTTTGTAAGGATTCCCCTGACTCCACCTCAATCTCACCGTACGTAGTACAGTGGGACCATAGGCGCACAGGACTATGCTTGGTTTTTATTTGGGTTCCGGGAGTTTGAACTCAAGTCCCGCCGTACTTGCATGGCTTATTCCTTGAGCTATCTCCCCAGCCGCTAGTTAAACACTTCGACTCATGATGTAACAGAGAAGTTGGAACATCTTCATTGTCTTTCTTTCTGGTAGCAAAAAGTCCTCATGGCATATGCTTTATTTATCTTATGCTAGGTTGTCTCCACCCTGAGAGTCAGGCAGTAAAGGTCTCTTGAAAAAGATGCCTGGAAAGTAGGGTTCCACAGACACCAGGCTTCTTCCTTGAACCCAGGTTCCACTGTGGAGCATCACAGGAGTCCCAGGCAAATCTCAGTGCTGCGAGTGCAGTCCAGTGCACAGCCCTGCAGACCTGGGTAGGTTAAAGGACCACGTTCTCCTGGAGATAGAAAGATGCAGCGTGGGATGTTGTGCAGTCCCTTCATAGAGTAGCGACCATGGAGAGGTGCAGATGTAACCTGTCCCCTGCTTAAGTGTTTACACAACAGCATGAGGAAATGACAAAGGGTCCTTTATTCTTCGCTGCCACGACTTATGTGCAGTTTATGATGGATGTGAGATGCGGACATTTATTACAAAAGCGCAAGAAACGTCGACTCCTCGCGCGAATTGATTATTTAGAATTTATTTTATTAAATATTTTAGGTGGTGCGCAATAAACCAAACCTCTGAGGGTGTGACACTTAATGATTCATGAACCTTTGGTGGTGATGGGGAAATCAAAGATCAGACATTGCCATTTCAGAAGAATACAGATTATTATGAGACCTGGAATGGGCCTCTGGAGAAGCTTCCTTAAGGGAACACAGGTATCAATAATTTCTTCTCTATGCAGGACTCCTAATGCTTCACTTATGGAAACATAAATTCCACGGCGAGTGGCTGTGGGGTTTCCCTCCCTCTAGTCCCTCGCATCCTTCATGAAGACGACGATACTTCATCCTTTTGTTGGTGGTTCTAGTTCACAGTGGCATGTCACGGTAGTTTACTCCTGTCTAACTTTTCTTTTGCATCTTGTGTGTGAGTGTGTGAACTTGCATGTGCCACAGTCAGGACCACCGTAGCTGTCAGCCTTAGCCTTCCACCTTGTCTGGGGCAGTCCCTTTGGAATATAGCATCCTAGCTAGACCTTAAACTCCGAGCGATTCTCCTGTCTCCACTTCCCATCTGGCCATAAGAGTGCTAGCATTATAGGCATATGCTATCATGTCTGGGTTTGAGGTGGGTTCTAGAGATTTAAACTTAAATTGTCATGATTGCATGGCAGCTGCACCTCTCTAGCCACTCTTTAACTTACAGCCTAAAGATTCCCTGCCCAGGTTGGCCTTCAGCTCTAGAGGAGTATGTGGGGATCAGGTTAGTGTGTGAGCCTATGTCTCCTTTGTTTGAAATGTCATGAACGTTCATTGAATTCTCAAAGGACCCATGAGCACTATGAGATCTCCAATAGAAACAAGGTTGTAGGGCATTGCCCCCGAAGCCAATGGGGCAGCAGAACTCATCATACACAAAGTCTAGGCTGAGGTCAGGGAGGGGTGCTCTGTCCACATGTCATGCAGACTGCATTAGTTACTTTCTGTTGCTGTGATAAAACACTATGACCGAAAGCAACTTATGGAAGAAAGAGTTTATTTCGGCTTATGGTTCCAGAGAGAGAGTCCATCCTGAGTGGCATGGTGGCAGGCAGCTGGAACAGGAAGCTGAGAGGTTACTGCTTCAACAGCAGGCAGGAAGCAGAGAATACGACACTTCTCTTGAGAGGCCACACCTCCTGAAGGTCCTATAACCTCCCCAAACAGCACCATTGACCTGGACCAAGTGTTCAAATACCTGAGTCTTTGGAGGATCTTGCTCTTTCAAAGAAGTACAGAGTTGTGGTGGTTTGAATGCTTGACCCAGGAAGTGATACTATTTGGAGGTGTGGCCTTGGTGGAGCAGGTGTGGTCATGTTGGAATAGGTGTGGCCTTGTTGGAGTAGGTATGCCTTTGTTGGAGTAGATGTGGCCATGTTGGAGTAGGTGTGGCCATGTTGGAATAGGTGTGGCCATATTGGAGTGGGTGTGGCTTTGTTGGAGTAGGTGTGGCCATGTTGGAGTAGGTATGGCCTTGTTGGAGTAGGTGAGGCCATGTTGGAGGAAGTGTGTCATTGTGGGGGTGGGCTTTGAAGCTCTGCCCAGTGCAGAAGAGTCAGTATTCTCCTAGTGGTCTTCAGATGCAGATGTAGAACTCTCAGCTCCTCCTGCACCATACCTGCCTGGACACTGCCATGTTCCCACCCTGATGATAATGGACTAAACCTCTAAACCTGTAATTCAGTCCCAATTAAATATTGTCCTTATAAGAGTTGCCTTGGTCATGGTTTCTGTTCACAGCAGTAAAACCCTAAGACAAGGGCTATGCCCGTTCTCAGATCACAGTGAGCCAGGCAGAAGTTAGGTTCTACTGCTGAAGACAATAGAGTGTGGCTGTGCAGCCCACTGCCTTGGAACAGTGCTCCCAGATACTGTGATGTCCAGCCAGAGATCACAAGGCTGTAAGTGTTTCAGTGTAATTCCCTAAGGGTTTGCCTTGTCTGATTGCTTGAAGTTAAAAAATGCTCCGTGATTCCTTTTTCTTTGCAAAATCTCAGGCAGAGGCCTGTGCACTGCGACCTCTCCCCAAAGGGACCACAGGAAGGAATGACAAGACTTATCCCTGCCACATGCCTGCCCTGAAATGAGCGCCCAGTCCTCGCACGTGGTGTAAGGTGCTGGTATCATTCTCACCCCAACTTCCCTGATCCTGGCACTTGTTTTGTGTCTATAATTAGACCTGAGTGTTAATTTAATGTCCTGTGACACGTGGGTTCCCTCGACCACTCAGCAGCTAACTCCTCACAAACCGAATTTTGCTTGACTTTCCACACAGCTAATTGGTCCACAAAGAAATGATTCTTTCCTGGTAATAGTTAAATGCAATGGTTGCTCTTCCAGAGGATCCAGGTTCGGTTCCCAGCACCCACACGGTGGCTCACAATGCTCTGTGATACTAGTTCTAGGAGATCCAATACCCTCTTCGAACCTCTGTAAGCACCAGGCCTACAAACAACATGTAGGCAAAACATAAAATACAAATAGATAAATCTTTATTTTTAAAAAAGAAATGAGACTTCCTGCTTAAAAAAATAAAAGAGAAGGAAATAGATCTTTTGCAGGTGTGTGTGCTTGTGTTTGTGTGTGTGTGTGTGTGTGTGTGTGTGTGCACATGCATGTATGTTGCAGGTTCCAGAACATTTGCGTATACATGCATTTTGAGGCCATAGGGTAACATGGGGTCTTCCTCAGTCTGTTACCCGCCTTTTTTGAGGCAGGGTCTCTCTTTCAACCCGGAGTGTCCTGATTCAGCTAGATTGCCTGGGCAACAAGCACTAAGAATCCCCCTGCCTCCATGTCCCCAGCAGAGGGATTATGGGAACATGCCACATCACATTTTCCCATTAACTCTGGGGGACTGAGCTCAGGTCCTCCTGCTAGTGTAATCATCATTTAAACCAGCTGTTGTAGCAGCCCTGCCACCGACTTTAACTCTTTAATTGCTTCGAGGAGTTGAGTGTTAAGTGGGCAGACCAGGTGGAGCTGGGCTTCCGGTTCCTGGGTGGCTAAGTGGAGGTTTGGAGGGATGGCAGCTCTGAGTCTCTGGCTCCCACATATGCAGAGGCAGGGTCAGGGTCCACAGTCATCCCTGCCCTTGCCCGCTGTGGCTTCCTTCCTGATGACATCTTTCTTTTCCTGGAAGTCCCTTAGGTAACTGTACTGATGCAGCTTCATCCCCAGATTAATGAATATTTTCAGACACAAAGTGTAATGTTTGGAAATGAGACGAAGCACAGTATTTTGGCCATATATTTCCCCCTTTCTCAACACCTGGCAATAAAATTCTCAGGCTAAATACCAGATGAGAGCGTGCTTCGTTATGTATGGCAATTCTGTCTGTAACTTTTTTTTTTTTTAAGCCTTCCAGATGGAACCCTGGTCTAAATGCAGAGAGGCTGAGAAGAGATAAAAAAAACCAAGTGCAGCTCAGAATAAAGAATCTGTTTTTATACTTTCTTTTGCAAATAGTGTTTGCAATGACATATTGTGAACGGACTGAGTTATAACAAAACCTGAAATGAAACAGAGCTGGGGGCGGGGGAGGGAGAACAATTGTCACACTTCTTTAACGGATACGAAGCAGGGCGACGGTTTTTATACTCAATTAGCTTGCACATTGTGTCGGACACAAACCAGAATGTAGAACGTTTGAGGGTTTTGTTGTTACATGATTAAGGGAGAGGAGATGAAATAAATTCTGTAAATTACCCTTCCCCCCTCTCCACTTGCTTTTCCATCTGAGATGTTTGGTTTTCTTCATCCCTGCAAGTGAAGAGGGGATCCTTGCAGCCCGGGTAGGAGGCAGGACAAGCAGAAGTCCTGACCTCCCGTCCCAGATGAGATACGGTCCTTCAAGGATCCATCGCTTTCCAATAAAGGTCCGTCCTCTGCATTCTGCTGCGTTAACAAGGTGATGCACCAGCTCTCTGCATTAGCTGGTTTCCAGGATCGTACACTTTGCCCATGAGCGAGGAGGAGCGGGCATGTGACAGGGGCCAAGAGATGTCAGCTCACATTTAAGGGACAGAAGTATTTCCAAGGCTGCGAGGTTTCCTGGACCTTTCTTTAATTTCTTTTGCTTCATTATCTGTCTTTGCATTTTTAATGCCCCTAATATGGTGATATTAAGAACTGCAGCATGGGGTTCTGCGTTGCTCATTTCAGTGTCTGTTAGATGTAAGGGAATGTGGGTTGCTGCTGGCAGGCAGGGGCAGGCGAGCTGGGGGACCCAGCTTGGTGTCTTCGCAGTAGCAGCGCCAGTCTCCACTGGGAGCTTCAGGGATCGGAGTCCCTTCACTGAGAATAAACTTAGAGGAGGGTTGCTCAAAGTTCTAGCAGCAGAGTCCCCTGGGGACTCTGAACTGGCCGTGTGGAGGGACCGGCTCCTGCTTAGAGCAGGTCTTTGGATGAGGGTGGGGATTCAGCTTTGAGTAGAGAGGAGGACTGGGATGCTTTTAGGGAGGGAAAATGGTGTCAGTCATGTCCCAGAGCAGCTGATCAGTGAGTACTCTCTGCCAGCATTGGCTGAAAATAACTGACACTGGCACTGGGGTGTGCCCAGAACAACTCGTGCACGAACCTGCGTTCTGCCACAGAAGGTGTGTGCAAGTGCCTGGGTCAGACACTTTTCACCTTCGTGTGCAAAAGGAAAGGCCTCCCGAGTGTGGCACGCTCGTCGAGCTCACATCTGATATTCCAAACCACCAACACTAATCAGAAAACAATGGGAGAAAACTGTTAGGTACAATATCCAATTATAATTATATTTTTTTTACTCCAAAAAGCACATCAAATAAATAATGCAGTTTATGTTACTTCTAGAAAATGCGGCAGCATTGGTTAATTTACATAAATTATACAACTCATTATCTTTGTTTATAAAAAGCCTTAGCAATATTTTGGCTTATGGATGGAAAACGGGGGAGGCTATCCCCAGACTTCGGTTCCATTTAGCTTTTCTGTACCAGGCAGTCAACATTGCATTTATTTACAGAAGGAGTGACTATCTGGTAGACCCTTTGTGGGGCTGGCCTATCCTCATGATGAATGGGGTGCCCCATACTCACCTGTCCTTCATAAGGAAGCCAAATAAATTCAAGTGAGTTAGTCCAAGCATCAGAAGGAGTCTACAGGAATTTTTTCACTCACCTTTTCTCTGGTTGCCACACCAGCTGGCTGAGGAAGGGGCTCTGGGGGCTGAGGCACCCTGAGTCTCTATGTCAGTTCTCTCTTGGAAATTCTGACAGGCTGAGGCTGGACAATGGGGTGTCTTTTCTGACATGTCACCTGTGGGTGGCTGGACTCTTTTTATCTGGAGTTTTCTGGACCGGCATCTCTGAGTCACACATGGCTACTGAGGATTTGAACCCTGACGACTCTGTGGCACAATGTTCCTAGTATGAAAACGGTCACGCCTGGGGCTGAGGTCAGCTGAGTGAAGTGTTTGTCCACAGTCATGAGCTTGTTGAGCCCCAGAAGCTACAAGGACAACCTGTGTGGTGTGCCCCATACTTATAATTCGAATGCTAAAGAATGGAGATGGGTGGATTCCTGGGGGTTCCCTGTCAGCCATCCAAGCCCAACTCCCAAGTGAGACCCAAGCCAGTGAGAGACCCTATCTCAATAAACCAAGATAGATGGTACCTGGGGGGTGATGCCTGGGGTTGATTTCTGGCCTCTTCATGCATATTCACACATATGCACAAGAACCTGCACAGAGAGAGCGCACACACACACACAGACACACACATACACCATCTGTAGGCTAAATAAAACCTTATTATTCTTCATTTATTCTTAGAAACTTTCATACATGTATAAGATGATCACACCCGTCCCCCATCCCCCCTCCAGCTCCTCCTGAGTCCCTCCCAACACATCTCCAACACATCTCCTTGTTCTGAGTTTAGGGGCCCATGTATGGGTGAAGGGCCATTCAGCGGGGCAAAGGCAAGCTCTCAGCAACCCCTCTAGAGATGAACAGTGCCTTCTTTTTCACTTCACATCTGTCACCAAAACATGATAAACACAGCTTGTATCCTCTACTGGGCTGCACCTGACTAGCTAACGAAGAGGCTGGAGACCCAGCTGGCTCTTCAGCAGCCCAAGATTTAGACTCTGATTCTGATTCCCTGCCCCACCCTGTATCAGGCTCTGCCTCATAATCTGGAGCTGAGGATGCTGCTCAGTGAGAAGGGAAGGCCTTGTCGGATGTGTTGGTTGGAGATTCGAAGGGCGCACAGGAGAGCGGCAGGATAGACGAAAACTGAGCTCTCTTCCCTGGACAGCACTGGACAGCACTGGACAGCACTGGACTTCCCAGGACAGCAGCTTAAAGCTTTGGCTGGTGGATGCAGGAGCCCAGATCCCCGGGTGTTTGGGAGGGAAACAGGAAAATTTGAAATTCTTCTTTGTCGCTTATGCAGATGTGGTAGGTTGGAGAGTAAGCAAGCCTGTGGGAGCCTTCTCTGCCAAGCTGTGGGGCACCGGGGTGTGGGTGGGTGGGAGGCAAAGACAAGGAAGTGATTTCAGCTGTGAGCAAACCTGGACCAGGCTCCATGCCGGGGTTGTCTGTTCTGTGGACATGACCATGGGCCACACGTAACTCAGGGCTAACAGGGTTACCACACAGGGGGCATAGGTCTAGCCCAGGACCTGAAACTTGGCTGACCTAGTACCTAGGAGGATAGAGAGTGAGCAGTGTGTCACACTCAGTGGATGACCGATTATCAAATTCTTCCATGCATTCATTTGAAAACCATGACTTATGCCCACTGTGTCCGGGCTTTGCTGGGCACTGGGGAGGGAGCACTGCCCGCAGCTACCACACCGGCTACCCTACACAGTGGGCTTAGTGGTGGATGTAGGAACAGAGAGGGCTGGTACAAAATGACAACGAGCTCACGTCTCACCTAAACCAACTCGAGTCCACGCATAGCCGTGTTAGGTGTTAGACAGCAGCTCAGGGCTGTGTGATCTGAAGAAATAAAGGGGCTTTCGTGATCTAGCCAGAGGGGTTTCCCCACAGCACGGGTGTGCGTGGGCCAGCAGAGCTTAGTGCTGGCGGTGCTCTGAAGAGGAGAATGGAGTGTGAGAAGGCAGAGAGACTCCTGGAGTTTATAGGGAAGCTTCCTGAGAAATCCTTGAGAAAAAAACAAAACAAAACAAAAACAAAACAGGGAAACATCCAGGAATCTTTGTGGCAGCTGAGAGCCCATTGCTAACCACTAACCAGCATGGTCACATAGTGGTATGTCACAAGGTTGCTCAAAAGCAAGCCTGTGGTGGTTCGAGTGGGAAAAACTCCTCCAAAGACTCATGTGTTTGACTCTTTGGTGCCTAGAAGATGGGACTGCTTGGGGAAGCTATGGGACCATCAGGAGGTAGGGGCATAGCTAAAAGGAAGTGACTCCACTACAGGGTAGGCCTTGTAACCTGGTTCTGACTTGGCCCTTCTCTGGTTCCTGGTCATGAGCAAGCGACCTCATGATCCTGCTACCTGCCACACTGCGCTGTCCTCGACCCTCCACCTATGGACCTGTTAAACCCTTGCTCTCTGAAGCGGCTTCTTGTCAGGCATTTGTCTGTGGGAACAAGACAAGTTACTAATGTAAAACTGTGAGCCAAATATTCCCAGAGCCCTGGGAAATGGTCAAGCTCAGACTAGCTTGTCGAATCCCTGGGTATCTGCTAGAGGCCCCAGAATGATCATGTGTTACAAAAAAAAATAAATAAATAAAAAAAAAAAAGCAGAGCAGCAAACGTCAAGTGAGCTGTAGTCACATGACACCTGACGAAGCAAAAGTCAGCATCCTTTTAGACCACAGAACGAAACCCACTGTCACTAATGCATTGTTCACAATACCCCAAACTCAATGAAAAGTTATTAGGCAATGAAAGAGTCATGACATTGCAGCCACGTCTGGGAGAAAGAAATCAGTCTCTTGAGGGTGTGGAACTCAGAGACACAGGCTTGGAGATGACCAGGTCAGTGTGAAGCCCTCGGCAGTGGGTGTGTGATACACGGGCCCCCCAGTTATTCACAGAGAATGATGAACACGGGAAGCAAGGCCGATCAGAAGACGTTATAGTCAAAGCGAAACCTCACCAGATGTGGACACACTACGAATTACCACCAACTCAGCAGCCTCTGGCCACACACACCCTCCATCTCACGGTTTTGGAGGGTCAGTAAATGGGCAGGGCTCAGAGAAGCCCTCTGTGTCTGGGCCACTCACGAGGCTGAAATCAAGGTACCAGCCACAGGCTGGGGGCTCCCTGAAGGCTTGGGTGAGGAGGACGTGCTTGTGTGAGGATTCAGGTTGGTCTCAGGACCAAGGGCTTCAGCTCTTAGCTGGCCACGGGCTACCTTCCCCACCTTACAGACAGAGTGGTGTTTTCTAGTAAGACAGAAGTCACAGTTTCCATGCCTAGTCATGGATCGCAATCCTGCTATTACACATTGGCCATTTCAATTGGTTAGACACTAGTCACCAATATGCCCACAACCAACAGGTTGGTGACACAGGGGGATGGGTCCAGGTGTTAGGTTTTATTGGGCCCACCCTAGAGTCTGGCTGCCACAATAGGCCTCCTAGCAGGTTAGACGGAGCATAAAATGGATCAGAGAACATGGGCCTAAAACAGTAAGAGCCACTGCTCTAAACCGCCCGGGGCAGTACGGGTGGAGGGAAGTAGAGAATCTTAATAAACTACGGGGCGATAATAGCCCATGAGCTACTGTATGAACCACCGGGGGACCAGACCTTAGGGATAGACGCTGTAAAGAGGAGTGGGGTGTGGCGATGTGCTCCTGCAATCCCAACACTTGGGAGGCTGAGGCAGGAGGATAGTAAGTCCCAGTCTAATCTGGGGGTGAGACCCTGTTTCAAAAGCAGGCAGCAACAACAAAAACGTTTTGCAGAGACCCTGGTCAAGACGTCCCCAGATTTGACGGGAATTATAAAAATCAAATGAAGCCTGGATAATTAGTGAGCCAGATCATAGAATAAATACAAAGAAGTTAGCACAAGCAATAAAAATTAATTCCTGAACACCAGCAATGAAGAGGAGCGCTTTCAACTAGGGGAGAGGAAGGGCATATCATACAAATAAGAAATAGTACGATTTTTTTTATTCCAAACATCACAAAACAAGGCTATGCAGCCAAGAGGAGATGTCCCCCCTCCCCGCCCGCCCCCAGCCTGCAACTCTCTACTCAGTGAACATATTTCTCTTTTCTTTTCCTCTTCTTTCTCCCTTTCTTCCTTTCTCTCTTTCTCTCTTTCTCTTTCTCTCTTTCTCTTTCTCTTTCTCTCTCTCTCTCTCTCTCTCTCTCTCTCTCTCTCTCTCTCTCCTTTCCTTTCTTTCTTCCTTTTTTTTTT
>NC_034595.1:102359713-102361100 GCF_900095145.1 Mus pahari | reverse complement strand
TTTTTTTGGTTTTTTCGAGACAGGGTTTCTCTGTGTAGCCCTGGCTGTCCTGGAATTCACTCTGTAGACCAGGCTGGCCTCAATCTCAGAAATCTACCTGCCTCTGCTTCCCAAGTGCTGGGATTAAAGACATGCACCACCACTGCCCAGCCTTATTTTTCAAGAGTGAAAATAAAAGACATTTTTAGAAACACACACACACACACACAACCACCCACCGCCAACCAACCAACCAAACACCCCCCAAACACACAAAACCAAACCAGAAACATCCTAAAATGGAGGGAGAGAACTCGCTGCTACCAGGCCTTAAGACATCAAAGGGAACTTCTCAAGTTGAAAGAAATTGTTACTAAATGAAAGTTCCTGTTCGCATAGAGGAACCCGGTACATCTGAAACAGTAAATAAGTGGGTGAATGGGGTATCTCTTCCTTCTTAGTTTTTAAGGCTTAAGAATATAATTGACCAAAATCATGAGAAAGTTATCACTTCTCATGCCCGCATCAAAAAGAGCAGGAATTGATCTCAAACAGTTATCCAAACCTCCTCGGAGGAAATTAGAAAACTAAATTAAAAACAAATGAGACTCAAAAAGAACCAAAGGAGGGCCTGCCAGATCCATACTCCTCTGTCCCTGCCTCCCTGCAGAGTGTTGTGCTGGAGCTGTGCGTCTGTAGGGCAAGAGGGGTCTCTCCGGGACATCTTTAAGGATTGATAGGTGGAGCTTTGGTCAAAAAGGATTAGTGTCTTTTAAAAAAGCCATCCTAGCGGCTGAAGAGGTGGCTCAGGGGATAAAGGTGGGTGTATTGTCTGCCAGAGGATTCAAGTTTATTTCTCAGTCCTTCCATCAGGCGCTCACAACCACCTGTTACTCCAGCTCCAAGAGATCTGGCCTCTGTGGGCATACACATGCACACACACACACATACACACACACACATGCACACACACACACACACACACACACACACACACACACACACGCACACACAGGAATCCACAACAGAGATCAGATTTGCTGGCACTGGGATCACAGAACAGTGAGAGAATTTCTTTCTGGCATCTGTGCACACAGCCCTGTAGCTTCATGTTAGAGTAGCAACTGAGCAGGCAGATACAGGGCAGGTGAAACAAAATGGGGACTCAAGACAGCAACAGAGAAAGCCCATGGCAGCAGAAGTTAGTTCTTTTGACTATATCCAGCCAAGTCTGGGTGTGGTGGTGCACACCTTTGATGGCAGAGGCAGAGGCAGAGGCAGAGGCAGAGAGGCAGAGAGGCAGAGAGGCAGAGAGGCAGAGAGGCAGAGAGGCAGAGACAGAGGCGCAGAGGCAGAGAGGCAGAGAGGCAGAGGCAGAGGAGGCAGAGGCAGAGGCAGAGGCAGAGGC
>NC_034595.1:102358077-102359656 GCF_900095145.1 Mus pahari | reverse complement strand
CAGAGGCAGAGGCAGAGGCAGAGGCAGAGGCAGAGGCAGAGGCAGAGGCAGAGGCAGAGGCAGAGGCAGCAGGTAGATCTCTGTGCGTTTGAAGATAGCCTAATCTACACAGTGAGTCCCAGGCCAGCCAGGGCTACACAGTGAGACCCTGTCCCAAGGCAGGACAAATGGCAGCTGACAGATTGACGTTGTGGAGAGAAGATGAGGCTATGGATCCTGTAAAATAATGGTTCTGCTGGGAAGACAGGGACAGCTTCCCAAAATATTAAAGTTATGGTCGCCCCATGACCCATAAATAAAATGACCCAAGGGACTAGATCGGGAAAGAAAGAGAGGACATCTCTGTGAACTCTTAGGAACAGCAGGATTATAAAAAGAACTGCTAGGAGCTGCTTTGGTCCAAGAATTGAGGGGACCATGGGGATCGTCCAACTGTAGGTTGGTAGTTGACTGCTGTAAACCAATGAGCATAAATGGTCCAGTACATTGATGGTAACAGAATTAATCAGTAGCGAAAGAGGTCAGACACTCCCAGATACTTGGAGACTAAACAATGATAAAAGAAACAAAAATCACAAAGGAAACTAGGTAACTCTTTTGTTTTGTTTTGCTTTGCTTTGTTTTGTTTTAATGAATGAAAACTCACAGCTGATGAAGCAAAACTGTGGCTGTGGGTAGAAGCTTCCGCTGTGGGAAAGTGGGTCTTAGAGGAAGGTTGTGTTCTCAGTTCTTTTTCGAGGGTGCATAGAAACCAACCTGTCTCATCTGCATGAGCAAGTGTTTACAAGATCAAACTAGCTTTTCTGTTTAGTGGGTGGAAAAAGAAGAGCTGATTAGTATCAGAGTAGAAAAATAAGATGAAGAGCAATCAGTGGTCTTAGCTAGGTAAAACACTGGCCAATAACAACTGAAACAGGAGAGGTTTGTATGAAGTGCATGCATGTGTCAATTACAGCCCATCCTAGAGGGAGGTTAGGCAGGTTGGGAGCCTGGAGGTAGGAGCAGGTAGGGAGGCCACAGAAGAGTGCTGGTTACTGTCATCTCCCCCATGGCTTGTTCAGCCTGCTTTTTTATAGCACCCAGGACCATCAGCTCAGCGGTGATCAGTCACAGCGGGATGGGCCCACCTGGCCCACAACAGACTTTCCTACTGGCCAATGTGACAGAGACCACTTCTCTGTTGATATTACTTCCTCTCAGTGGTCCTGGATTCTGTCACATCGACAAAATCCCAACCAGCAAGTCAATGAAGCAAGTGAAGCAACAACGGGAATTATCTACCAGATGAGTGATAAAGGCAAAAGGTTGGGAGGGAGGATGTGCTGTGGGCAACCGGAGGAGCTGGAGAGGGAAACAGGAACTAGCTGTGATCATATTTCAATGTATACATGGACAGTATTCTCAAAACTAGAAGAAAAGCAGTTCAAAGATCAATAAATGGATAAATCTAGAGCTAGTGTGATCAAGAAACAAAGACAAAAAAAAAACCAAAAAAAAAAAAAAAAAAAAAACCCAAATGATTAGTATCATGAATGAAAAGTGGCCCCATTGGGAAAACCGTATCCAGTGTATAGAAGAG
>NC_034595.1:102338725-102358066 GCF_900095145.1 Mus pahari | reverse complement strand
CAAAAAAAAAAAAAAAAAAAAAAACCCAAATGATTAGTATCATGAATGAAAAGTGGCCCCATTGGGAAAACCGTATCCAGTGTATAGAAGAGAGCAGCACAAAGCCTTACGGTGATTAATTGGGTAGCACAGATGGAGTGGGAAGATGTCTCAAAGAGCAAAAAAATTAACTAAGGTCTGCACAATAAGAAACAGAATATCTAAATCATTCCATGTTTATTAAAGAAATTGATTTTATAATGATAAAACTTCCTATGAAGAAGACTCTCCCATGCTGAGTTCTGTCAGACATTTAAGGGGAGAATAATGCTAACCTTACTGGACACTGTTCAGGACAGAGAAAGATGGAGCACTTCACTCAAGAAAGAAGTTCATTTCACAAGGCTGGAATGTTTGATCATAAGTCAAGACCGAGGCGTTACAAGAAGACTACAGACCAATAACCGGCGGGGACGTAATTGGAAAAACCCTTAATAGTGTATTAGCAAAGGGGATGCAGCTACGTGTGAAGAGAATAATTCACCGTGATTAATAGGGTTAACTGGGGATGTGCGAGATTGATTTAACATTTGAAAAAAATCGATGTAATTGCCTGTGTTCAGAGAACAAAGGATATCGACCATATAATCTTATCAACAACTACGGAAAATGGCATAATTGTGTATTCATTCATGATTTTTAAAAACTCTCAGCAAAGTAGGCATAGAGGGGTTTCCTACTATCTGATAAAGGACGTCTCAGGATGGAGAGAGCTCCGTGGGTAAAGTTCAAGCTGGGCTAGCTTGAGGACCCGAGTGAATCCACATGAAGCCAGAAGCGTAGGCTCATAGACTAAGCTTACCTACCGCTGTCTGGGGCAGATGCAGCTTTCTGGGAGGAAGTGTATCATGGGGTGGGTGGGGCTTGAGAAGGCGTAGCCTGCCCTACTTCCTGTTAGCTTTGATTGCCATTGGGGATGTAAGCTCCTGATTCACGCTGCTGCTAAGCCACTTACTGTTTGCTCTCACACCTCCTAGACAGGATGGACCCTTATCCCTCTGGAACCGTAGGCCCAAATAGACTTTTCCATACGATACTTTTGGTCATGGAATTTTCTCACAGCATCGTGAACGTAGCTAATACTAAAGTAGAGACAGGGAATTCTTGGCCGCTCATGAGCCAGCAGGCTGGGAGGACACAGCAGTAAACATGAGATCTTGTCTTGAACAAGGTGCAAGGTGAAGACAGTTACCTGTGTCTGTCCTCTGATCTCTACACCTGGACTGTGTGTGTGGGGTGGGGTGGGGGATGGTCTGTGTATGTGCATGTGTGTCTCTGTATGCACATATGTGTGTACATGTGATATATATATATATATATATATATATATATATATGTGTGTGTGTGTGTATTGTGTGTGTGCCTATGTGTGTGCACATGTGTGAGTGTGTGTGTATAATGTTTGTCTGTGTGTTCCCACATATATACACATATGTACTTTTAAAAAATTAAACATTTTAAAAAGTCTGCTGTGATGATCATAACTAGCATTCTGTTGTTGTGTTAGGAACGGCCTTCTGTCACTTCACCCCAATGCTGGCCTGGGGAGAGGGTTTGGAAGAAGCTCAATATACAAGGACAAGTGCTGAAAGGCATTATGGGTGGGAAAGAATGCGTGTTATTTGCTGAAAACAGTAATAACTCTATGAAAAACTGATTTGAACTGGTAGATGAATTCAGAAAGTCCACTGGAAACCAGGTGAATGGATAAAAAGCAAGTATGTTTCCAAAGAGTGACAAGGATCTGTTAGAAAGCAGAAGTCAATAAAATACACTTTGTGACAGTGTAACACATTGAAATAGTCTAGTATGAAGTTAGCAAAATATGTAAGTACTCAGCATTTAAAGCCATAAATACAGTTGAGGGAAAGGACTTTCAGTGGAGAGGTATACATGTTCATTGACTACACATACCATGTTCATGGGGGAGGGGATACACTATGTTCATGAGCTGGACATACTATGTTCATGGGGTAGACATACCATGTTCATGGAGTAGACATACCATGTTCATGAGCTGGGCACATCATGTTCATGAGCTAAAAATACCATGTTCATGAGCTAGACATACTATGTTCATGGAGTAGACATACCATGTTCATGGATTTGAATACTTGGTGTCACTCAGGTAACAATTTCCCCCAAGTTGATCTGTATTTGCAACATGGAAACTCTACCTACTTGTTGTATAGACATCAGAGTGCTGACTCTAAACTTTATATAAAACATGCTTTGAGTAGTTAAGTGGATTTATTAAGACAAAATAAACGTGTAAGAGTTACACTTCTGATTTCAATAGTGCAACTAAAGGCACAGGAATTGGGTCAGGTTGAGGAAGGTCCTTGGGGGGGACCTTCCAGAGAGATACGTTTTAAAATGGTAATTACATTTATATGAGGAAGGTTATACATGCCACATGCCACATGCCACATCATGGCTGTGGAGGTCAAAGAACAACTTATGGGAGTTAGTTCTCTCTTTCTATCATGGGGTCCTGAGGATCAATTCATGTAGTCAGGTTTGGCAGTAAGTCTCTCCCTCTCCCTCTCCCTCTCCCTCTCCCTCTCCCTCTCCCTCTCTCTCTTCTATGAATCATCTCACAAACCCCAGAACATTTCTTACACACACACACACACACACACACACACACACACACACACACACACACACTGTATTTCATGGGTAATTTCATTGGCATTCACATACACTGGCACTGGACGCTACTTCAAGCGAGGAGCTTCTTTGTAAAGGACTCTGTGACGCTGTGCACCTGACCTAGTTGCTGAACGTGAGGATGCCACACTTTACCCTGCTAGTGATACCTTTACACCCATTCAGGAATTCAGTTGCCGCTCTTAATGAGAACCCAAGTTCAGTTTCCAGCAACTGTTTTAGGTGGCGCACAACATGTAGCTGTCACCCAGCCCAAGGAGAACTGAACAGGGAGGATGCCTTCAGCCTGGACTTGCGGGTACTGCAGATGGAAGATTCCTGGCCCACCACGCGTCCCTTTAATAGCAACGTCAATGATGAGGAAAATGCAACTGAGGGTATATGCCTTGCTGCGCCACACACTTCTCAGATGATAAGTTTTCAATAATTGCGCAGTCTGACCAAGGACGAACAGGCTCGACAGGCTTTTATGTAATTCATGTCCCTTAGCTCATCAGAGATCCCTGCTCAAAGACAAGACCCCCTAACTCTCAAGCTCAGTCTCTTCCAGCGGGTCCTGGATTTTCTACTTCAAATTGCAAAGGTTTCTCCTCCCAGTCACCTGGATTTGGAGTGTTTATTATTCTTGAAATATTTATTGAGCATCTTACAAGAACCAAGAGAGGATATATGGGGACTGACCCCATCCACTGACAGAAGTACAATTGAACCCCCTAATTGATTGAGAAAACTGTGTCAGCTATTGCAAGGAAAAGTACTAGAGGCGTGAGATCTTACAGCAGGTGGTCAGCTTGTCTGGGGACCTATAAAGTAGGCATGGAAGATGGGGTGTTTCATTGACACTGTCAGTGAGGAGAGGGGAGTAGCAGAGAACCAAGGGGCAACATATGCCAAGGCCCTGGGGCACATGTGTTAGAGGAAAGGCATGAATGTCATTTGGTGTACTTGCAGCGCGGAGCCTGAAGGGCAGTGATGATTAAAAGGTTGGAACTAAACTTTGCAGGGCCCATGAACCGCAAAGGAGTTTTTAGAACGGGTAGAGCCACTGGGAGATGCTAGGTGTGGGAGTGTTCTCATCTAGTTGTTGTTTTGAACATGTACTGCATAGAAGATGGGCAGATGCTGAGTGCAAACTCAGACCTGAGAGCTTCTCCTTTCACTGTTCAAGACAGAAGGACCCTGTCCCTCCCCGCTTCTCCCCACCACGCACTTTCTGCTCTGCTAGTGTAGCTTTTAGTCAGTTCCCTTTCCCTGATCAGTTTTGACATTCCAGGCCTCAGGCGCCAGAAGTGAGAAGGTACAGATGGCTTAGGCCTTGGAGCAGCAAAGTCAGGGGAACCATGGCCCCAGAAGCTGTCAGAGTCACAGGAGTCATCTTCAGAGCTGCAGATACCGCAGCAGAATGGCAAGCAGCCTGGCACGAGGTGAAGCTGCTCAGAGCAGCCCTGAGCATTGTCAGAACACCGTAAACAAAATGTCTAGGTTTCCGCAGAGGTAACCTGCTGGCCTCCTGCCCGATGCTTTCCACAGCGCCTGGGGCCCAGATCTCTCCACCAGCATCTGTTTTTGCTACTTCGGGAACCCACCAAGCAAGGCCGTGGGACATCATGGGCTTGAATGCTAAAAGGCCTCAATCCAAACAGGGCTGGGTTCTGAGAGCCCATTTTCCTATGCCTTCCCCCACAGCCAGAGCCTCAGCACTGAAGAAGTCCCCAGGCTGAAGAGGACCAGTTCTTGTCCTGGAAGGGAGGTCAGGAGATGGACCCCAAGTAGGGAACACTAGAGGGGAGGAAGGGAGCTGCCCCAGGGAGGCCTGTGATGGTTACAGAGCACCACCCTCACAGGCTGGATGCTTTTCTTCTCACAAATTTCAGAGATGCTTGGCTTTTTAAAACAAACTAACAAATGAACAGTCCTATGAAGGCTTGGGATTTAGCCCGGTGTTGCAGCCCTGTGTTCCGTCTACAGCGTGTTAACCATAAGGCAATGGAAACTCCGTAGCAATGACGATAACGAGACTCACGTGCCTGTATCCCTCCCTCTGGCTATCAGACAACTAAAAACGAATGGACCCCAAAGTTGGGATTTCCCCCAGGTGTGCCTCCCTGGGAGAAGAAAATGGCTGAAACTGGATGGCAGCCAGAAAGGAACTAGAATTCTCGAAAGAGGTTCCACACAGTTCTGACAACCCATCAGACCACCTCACAGGAGAGACGGGAGCCGAGACAGTGATGGCTGGAACCACACCTGGGCCTGAACCACTTAGCTACAGACACCTCTTGCCTTCTGTTTAAACCTAAACCTCATGTCAAGACCCTCAAAGATAGAGTTAGGGTGTCATGACACCTCCTGTTTCTTTTCCCGATTTGGCCATGTTCTTCCTCTGCCTTTCATGGTTATTTCACTAAGTGACCGACAGAGGATGTGCGGCTAAGCCTAGATCGTTATGTCTGCCAGGATCCAGGCTTCGACCCTCTGACTGTTGTGATAATAGCGTCCCCCTGTAACTACAGCACCAGGGGACTGGCATCCTCTTCTGACCTATATAGGCACCTGCACTCATGCACACACACACTTAAAAAATAAATCTTAAGAAACAATAATAATAAAAAAAGATCGGTGGCTGAGTCTAGGTTGCTATGGCTACCAAGACCTGGGCTACGGTTGTAACCATTCCAGTAACAATAATACTGTAATATTAATACTAATACTCAGTACCCAGTTTCTGGGTCTAGCTTGCTAGACTGCTGGCATGCTGGATGTCTGTCCTCACACTGGTTTCCTCTGCCCTTCTGGCCTTCCCAGTCAGTCAAAAGTCCCCACCCCGTCCCCACATCTCAACAGTGCACCCCTAGGGAGGAAGTAAAGCAACTCATCTCCTCAGCTTCCTCTTGGCCCTCTAGGGTGATACGATGATACTTCCCAAGTCCCCTGCTTGTGCACTAGGCTCTTCTTGCTCTACACTGGGGATCCCGGGCCTGGCAACTGTCTCTGAGTTTTACAGACAGGCTGCTGTGGGTTCATGCTACAGAAGGAGCATGTGGTGGCGGTGGGATGCTTCGATGGCCACGGTGCCCATGTGGGTGTCATGGAAGGCAGTAAGAGCCAGCTCTCCTGAGGAGGTTAAGTGAGAAGTGCCTTATGGCATGGGTTCACAGTGGCTGCTCAGGTAATGGCTTCCTAGTTGGCTGTGTCACCTCCCTGTTCAGTTAACAGCAGCTCAGGTAATGGCAGCCTTCTGTGGGAGGCTTGTAACTCGCATTCCATTCCATCCAGGAGAGCTCTGCATTTTGCATTTTTACATTTAGCATGTAAAAGCAGTCTCTATGTAAATGATCTCCGAAGGTTCTTGGTGGACTAATGGCATTAGTGTCTGCATGGATAGAAATAGTCTTTATAGTTGGCAACAGGGTGCGTCTCGGAGAAAGACAATGGTGCTGGAATCTATGCTTTTAAAGTTATTATTATTAGAAACAGATTAAGAGAGAATTGATGAAAAGCAAAAAACAAACATAAAAAAAAACAAATATTTTCTTAACAAGAATCCCAAATGTGACAGCACACGTTTGTTTTGACTTAAAGAGCCAGACTCTTTACAAACACAGACCGAGTGTTTCCACTGATACGCTTCCCGAAGGAGAGAACAGAGAGCAGGCGCATTATGGTGACAGTCTGTTTTCTCTGGCCAGATGCCACTCCTTGCTGGGACATGGGGTCCCTCTGGCCCTGTCCCCAAAGTGCCTTCTGTTAAACGTATTCCAGAGTATTTATTTATCATTTGTTTGTTTGTTTGAGTTCAAATATGAGTAGTATTATGTTTAAATCATTTCCAACCCTTGCTCTTGCCCCCCCTTGTGTCTCCCGTCTCAAATTCATGACCTCTTTTCCTATAATTATTATTGTTTTACACATACATACACACACATATACACATATACACACATACACATGAATACACACACATGAATAAATACACATACATACATACACACACATACACATGAATACACACACATACACACATATACACACATACACATGAATATACACACACATGAACACACACACACATACACATACACACATACACAAACCCTACTGAGGCCATTTAGTGTTGTGTGTATTTATGTGAACTTAGGGCTGATTCCTTGAGATTGTATAACCTCCCTAGAGAAAACAGATTCTCTCTCTCTCTCTCTCTCTCTCTCTCTCTCTCTCTCTCTCTCTCTCTCTCTCNCNCACACACACACACACACACACACACACACACACACACACACATTATAGTTCTTCATCTAGGGGTGGGCCCCTGTCCATATTGGTATATCAACTACAGTCTAGTTTTTAAAACACAGACTGGTCATTTTTTTTTTTTAATTTAGTTTAAGCTGGGCAGAATATGCATCTTGCAAACCAATTCAAGAATCTCTTTTTAAAACAGCCTTCTGAGCTTTGAGGTTCCCAGTACCTATTTAATAGGTCAAGGTGCCTTACAGTTAATGTCAATGGCCCGGTCTGTCCTGTGGAGAAAATAATTGTTGCAAAAACAAGAACATGATCATCTTCCTAGGTAAGTAAATGTCCTGAGAATTGGATCCCAGCCCCTGGAATAAGAATCCTTTATGAGTTAGTTACCTAGGCAGAGAGAAGTCAAGACAGAGAAACAATCAGAACAGTAAGTGTGTCCTTAAGTGAAAGAATTAATCATGCTAAATTAGAAAAAGTGTTAAAAATAGTTTCAGACTAATACAGATTCTGAGTACCAACATAATTGCACCAGCCTAATTCAGCATAAAAAAAATCTAATGAAATATTGTCATATCACCGACCGTTCAATTTACCAGCTTGAGTTGCACAAGGTAGTAAGTGGCTTTTAAATTACCACAGCGATGCCTTCTAAATCCTTGTTTGGTTTGGAGTTTTGGCTGAAGATGTTTATGGGAGGAGAAAAGTGTGTGTGTGTGTGTGCATGGTTCATGGATTGATTCTTTCTTTGTAGATAGGGTAAGAGGGAGCCTCAGTCTTGCCAGCCCTATCCCCTTCTGGGGCTGTGCTTCTTGGGCACAGGGCTCTGGGTTACCTGGAGATGAGGCACCCACAGTGGTTCCATGGAGACTTTAGGGGTGCAGCAGTCCCCAGGGCTCAGCACCCCAGCCCTTCTTTGTACAATTGAAGGATATGATCATGTCACCATTACAGCAGAACTGTGTGGGCACATTTTCTGTGGACTATCCTGTTTACTGATGGAGATAAGCACTGGAACTTAGAATCTGTCCTAGCATGCCTTTCCATGGATCCTGCAGGTTCAGTGCCCTGGCACCTAGCTCATTGGGTCCCTGGCAGCTGAGATGAGTCTCCTCCATACTCTGCCTGCTCTGTGCCTGACTCCAGCCTTCTCCTCCACCCGTAGAACATCCTTCTTGTTCTTTTTATCTGTCACCTTGCTGATGACTGCCACAGATAAGGAGGAACACAGTCTGGATGAGCTCTGAGCCAGCTGCCAACGTCTACCTAAGGAGGGCTTGTTCCCTCCCTCAGTGGGCTAGCTTGGGGCATCTGATAATAGCCTATCTTACTACCATTAAAACCCCCTTCGATGCTTTCTTTGACCCTGAAAACTGGTTCCCAGTGACCTCTCTCACCATCTGTGAGCTGTGGTTCCACTGGAGGCTGTGTGGAGCAGGTCGTATGGGCAGGAAAGCCAGGCGGCCCACCCTCCTTTAGCAAGCAGCCCAAGGAGAGTGTGGGCATAGTCACCTCGGGGACAAGGGGGCTTGTGTTTGTTGCCTTCAACTGGGAAGGATGGATGACAGGTAGTGGTCAGGATGGCGGATAGCAGAGTGCCTCCGACAACTTGCAGTGGGGTTGATGACAGGGGTCCAGGATGATCTGACAATCCCACGAGGAAACAGACAAGCCAATTACAGTACTCTACGGATACATGCCGGTGCGTGATTATAGAGAACACGGGAGACAGAAAAGAAATCACGTGTAAGCCAGAGTCTGTGCCCCTGTTCCTGTAGGGTTCTGTACCACTCCCCTGCCCAACCTTCTATGCAGGGGCTGCTCTGAACTATCCTGTCAGTGACCTGAAGGCTCACCTTTCTCTGCAGCTACCCCCACTGTGCTATTCCTGTCTTCCATGAGATGTGGAGAAGACGTCCTCAGAGCAGCCTGTGTAGAGACGTGCTCTCCGTACACTCCGCTCTGCCTCCTGGTATCTGTAAAATGGGTGTGCTGGAGAGAAATACCAGTGTTAACACGGGTAAAATGCTACAAGCGACCTGGCTGCTGAGCTAGCTCCTCACTTGCCACTTGCTGCACTCTGTGTGTATAGGGCTCACTGGGGGACAGAACTGAGAGACTGAAGAAATATTAAAAGGGCCCTTGGAAGACAGAAGGATGAGGATCAGTGGTTCAAGATCATGGTTGGCTACCTAGTCAGTTAGGGGACAGCCTGGGCTACACGAGACCATATCTCAAAGGCTGTGATGACTGCTGTGGGGTTTGTCCTGCCAGCTGAGATGACCTGCCTAGATCCATAGAGAATCTGTGACTTCGAGCGAAGGGTAAGCCAAGTTTTTTTTGTTGTTGTTGTTTTTTGTTTTTTTTGTTTTGTTTTGTTTTTTCAGGACATGCATGTCAGAGAGATGGTGTTCAGGGTGGAGGTGGAGCAGTGTGGCAAGGGACTTTCCTGACTGAAGTGGCATTGAGTACCAAGTACTGAGTGATCAGTGGGAGAGGGCATTGACTGGTTGGCCCTATACCCTAGCCCATGCTTCTGATGGGATTCAGTAACTGTAGCCATTGTTAATTCTCTTTAGGACTCAAACTTGTTGTTCACTGTGGTAGTGCAGCCATGAAGCACCTGAGGGACACCTCTGAGATTTGGGGGTGTCTGCAAGTAGCAAGTGCATGGAGGGGGTGAATGAAGGATGGAGGGAGAGGACTTGATTAGAGGCCTTGTCCCAGAGGACTGAAGAGACCGTGAGGTTCAGATAGCCAGTGAAGGGCTGGTCTAGGTAAGACAAGATAGCAAGAAGCAGGTTCCGGATTCCTTATCCATAAAGCAAGCTGACCGTACCTGAGCTCTTAGCCTTCACGCATGGGGGTACACTGGATTGAACCACGTCTCCCTGGAATCTCAGAATGGGACCTGATTTAGAAGTCAGTTCTTAAATCAAGTCAAAATGATGCCATCCTGTCCTAGGGTGTCCTGAGAAAACAAAACAGGGGCTCTAGACTGAGAAAGGGCATGTGAACAGAGAGAACTGACAGATTCTGGGGAGTTGGGGCAACCTGGGAGCTGGAGGGCCAGGAAGGATCCTCCTGTGGGGCCTGCAGAGGGAGTGCAGCACCTTGTGCTATGTGACCTGCGGTGGCCTTAGCTGCTCTTCCAGGCCCAGGTTATTTCCTGGTGATGAATTTGCTTCAGCTAGAGCGATGCCTGCAGCATCAGGAGGCTGAGCACCGCGGACTTTGTGCCTTCGCATATTTTTCTGGCTGAAGAGAAGGGCCTAGAACTTGGCTGTAGAGGGGTGGCCAAGGGCCCAACACACTCAGTGCGGCTCTGTTGCATGGCTGGGCTGCCCTTGGAGAGTGCTGGTTATTACCTCAGTTTGGACTCTTAGTTGGAGTTCTAGTGAATGGCCTGCTTTCTAGCCACGTCTGGAAGCAGGGAGAGCCCCTGCTGAGCAGACACCACACTGGCTCTCCAGCGTCCTCATAGGAGAGCATAGTCAGAAATGAAAACAGTAGAGACTCTTGTCCAAGGCAAGGTTGTCTGTCTCAAAGCTGGCCTCTGCATTGTGGGGTGCACGCCCGGCCCAAGCATACTGTGATGTTTATATTGAATATTTTAGTTTGCAGATATTTGAAATTAAATATATTTTCCACCTACACTACAAAAAAAAAATCCATTTATAGAAACCAAATCAAATTGGCGATCTAAGAACCGCTGGCCAGAAATGAAATATTTTAAAAACGAAATATATGGAGATTGGATTGCTGAAGTGGTGGCTTGTTCCTAGGCTCCTGTGGTGTAAGCCAGAGGGGCGGCTGATTGGACAGAACCTTCTCTGGGGATCAATTTGCAGCTGCCCTGTAGTCCTGCCGTCTCACACGGAAAAGGGAATTCTTTGACCAAACTTAGTTAACAGAAACAGCCAATCACCTGTGATTTCTGGAGGTGGCCTTGCATGCTGTGGTAGGTGTGTACATCTTGAGAGAACGGCCCGGATCCCCGGGAGAGGCTACATTCAAGCTGCTACCCAGCCTGGCCACCCATCCTCAGGCTTTATCACCTTCTGATAGAAGAGATCCCCAGTGCTTCCTTAGAAATGTCAGCCCGACACTGAAGCTGAGTCTCTCCAACTCTCAGGCTCAGCTCAGGGTCCAGAATCCAAATGGGTGCCTGGCTAGGTTCCTGTAGAAACCTTATGAATAGGGCTATCTAGTCAGGATTGATGAAGGTCATCCATGTTTCAGCCTTCAGAGCAGCCCAGCCCAGCCCAGCCCAGCCCAGCCCAGCCCAGCCCAGCCCAGCCCAGCCCAGGGTAAGGTCTCCCAGCACTGATGGTACCCAGCATTTCCCCTGCCATGGTACCCAACCCCCCATGTAACCTAGAAACCCCCACATGTTACCCAGCAATCCCCACATGTTACCCAGCATTTNCATGGTACCCAACCCCCCATGTAACCTAGAAACCCCCACATGTTACCCAGCAATCCCCACATGTTACCCAGCATTTCCCCTGCCATGGTACCCAATGTAACCTAGAAAACCCCCCATGTTACCCAGCAATCCCCACATGTTACCCAGCATTTCTCCTGCAATAGTACCTAACCCCCCATGTTACCTAGAAACCCCACACATGTTACCCAGCACCCCCCACATGTTACCCAGCATTTCCCCTGCCATGGTACCCAACCCCCCATGTTACCTAAAACCTAAAACATGTTACCCAGCACCCCCACATGTTACCCAGAACCCCCACACATGTTACCCAGAACCCCCCCACGTTACCCAGAACCCCCACACACATGTTGCCCAGCATTTCCCCTGCCATGTTACCCAGCACCTCCCCCACATGCTACCCAGCACCCCCATGTTACCCAGCATCCCCCACATACATGGTATCCAACACCCCACACATGTTACCCAGCACCTCCCCCACATTACCCAGCAACCCTCGACATGTTACCCAGAACCCTCCTCATGGTACCTAGCACCTCCCCCCCACATGGTCCCCAGCACCCCCACACACATGGTACCCAACAACCCCCCTCATGTTACCCAGCACCCCCCTCATGGTACCCAGCATCTCCCACATGGTACCCAGCACCCCCCACATGGTACCCAGCACCCTCCCCATATGGTACCCAGCACCTCCCCCACATGGTACCCAGCACCCCCATACATACATGGTACCCAGCACCCCCACACACACATGGTACCCAGCACCTTCCCCACATGTTACCCAGCAACGCCCCCCACGTTACTTAGCACCCCACGTTACCCATTAGCTACCCCACATGTTAACCAGCACCCCCCACATGTTACCCAGCACCTACCCCACATGATACCCAGCACATCTCCCCAATAGCCTCCAAGTCCAAAGCTCTTGATCACAAGTGTGTTCCCAGCTCTCCCTAGAGAGATGTGCCCTGAAATTCATCTCCATCTCCATCCTGCTCCCAAGACCATTCCTCCATTTGCTTTTCTGTTCATATATGTAAGTCCAAGAAGGAAGATGCAGCCTTCTAGTTACTGCCTAGCAGTTGCTATGTGGTACCGGGGCAACAGCCTGTAGACTGACCTCAGCATCCCGATGCCAGGGGCATCAGCCCTCATCCTGACCTCAGCATCCCGATGCCAGGGGCATCAGCCCTCATCCTGACCTCAGCATCCTGACAGCAGCCCCATCTTCTTTTTGTTATTGTTTACAGTGGTGGGTCTCATTGTGTCATTTTATCCATGGTTTCAGTTCATCTCCCTCTCTCTGCCTTACTCTACTTCCCTGCCTCCTTTTTGCTAATCCCCCTCCTCCCCACAAATAGTGCTCCCTTTGGTGTCACATCACATACTCTGTTACCCTCTTTTCATCCCCTCCCCTCCTCCCTTAACAACCTCATCTCTTCTCCCATAGTCCTTTGCTGCTTTACACACACAGCACTGGCTGCTCTTCTAGATGATCCAGATTCTGTTCCTGCCACCCACATGGTGTCTCACAACTATCTGTAACTACAGTTCTAGGAAATTGGAGGTCCTCTGAAGGTATCAGACATGCATGTGGTGCACATACATACATGTGGGTAAAACACACATACATATAAAATGAAGAAATTGTGTTTTAAAAGAACCCAGGTTTGGTCTTAAGGGAGGAAGATACATCAGAGATGATTCTGAAGTTGAGGAGGTAAGAAACTGGGTGAGTGGTGGTACCATTAGCAGACTAGAGAACTATGGGAAAGGAAGACATTCTTTAGGCCATTGTAACTGTGACATCCAAGTATAGGAATTGAATAGGCGATTGGCTCTCCAAGTCTGAGGCTTGAGGGAGCATTCAGACCAGAGAGGCAGATGCTTGAAGTCGTTGATCATGGATGACTACCAAAAGAAAGAGTATAGAGGAGGGAAAACGACCAAGGACCCAGGCTTGCACAGAAAACATTTAGCATTCAAGAAGAAAGGGAAAGCTGGCAAAAAGAAATAGAGGCACGGGGACTAAAGGGGCATGAAAACCAGGGGACGGACTGTCACTTGGAAGCCAAGTTCAGAGAGACTGTCAAGGTGGAGGGAGGGTTGACCGAACCAAGCTTCCGATGGCAGTGGCTGAGGAGGGGGAGGGGACACCCGGGAAGATTAAATCTGTAAAATTGTAGGCTCAGAAAGACCCTGGCTTAATGGTGGTATGCTTGCCCAGAAAGTCCACGGTCCCAGGTCTCAGCCTCAGCCCCGAATAAAACAAACACCTCTTTAAAAAGGTTTATTTTTTTATTGTGTGTGTTCGTGCATGTGGGCAGACATGAGTGCAGGTGCCCTCAGTGGTCACAGGGGGGCACATGCTAACCAGACTCTACCACTGAGCTACCATCAGCCCGGGGATCTTTGTTTTAAAGATTTCTTCTCCCAGTTGTTAGTTGTCCCCCACCCCACCCCGGCCGCTCCCATCAGAAGCTTGGTATAGCTAAGCCTTTCTTCCCACTGTGTCTGTCCCTCTGAATCTGGCTTCTGGGACTCTATAAGCAGATCTCATAGAGCCTTCTGATGGCACAGGGACAGAACAGGCGTCCTCTGCAAGCTCAGTGCATGCTTCTAACAGCGAGGCAACCTCCCCGGCACCCCAAACCAACGAGCCAGAAAGATCCCAGTTTTGCAAAATCAAGCACCTCCCCATCTGAAAACCCCTTTTAATCCTGATTAAGAAATCTGGAGATCAGTTTGACCTGGGTACATGGTGCAAGGCCAAGAGAGCTACTTTGGGAGGCAGTTTGTAGGGAGTCTGTTTTCCAAAAGGACATCGAGTCTGTTACTCAAACCGAAGGTTCGCTGAGGGACAGATCTGGGTTGAGTCTTGATTTTGCCACTTGAAGATTTCTGGCACCTTATTATGGTCTGTGGTCCTCCATCCCAAAGTGTGTCTTGTCTGGAGTCTTGAGTGATCGCTCAGCTTGGGTCTCTGCATGTGGGCAGCTTTGCCTTCTGCCAAGTGCCTTCCAGGGACCTCCAGGCCGTCCGTCTCTGTAGACCCTACTCTGTGGCTCCCCCTACATACATCCCTCTCTGTAGAGCCCAATGGGCAATGACCACCCCCAACTCTGATGTTTTTCTTTTTTTTCTTTTTCTGTGATTAGGCAAGCTACTGGCTTCACCTCCCCATGGAATGGTTCAGAAAACTGGGCAAACCTGGGGCTTTCTCTCTCACAGGCCCAGGGCCTGAAAAGTGTGTTCTCTCATAATAATGTCTGCAGGGGGCTTTGCCAAGTTCTGTGGTTGTCTGCAGAGGCAAGGCAGGTACTACAACAGTCCTCGCTGTAGATGGAGCCTCTGTCTCTCCATCCTCCCCCCCACTGTGTCCCTCACTGTCTCTGTCTGTCTCTGTCTCTGTCCCTCTCTGTCTCTCTGTCTCTTTCTCTGTGAGTGTGTCTCTCTGTCTCTCTGTCTCTTTCTCTGGGTGCTCGTAGAAGCAAGACAGGTACTACACCAGTCCTCACTGCAGCTGGAGCCTGAGATCCTTTGATTTCATCTTTACAGCTCTTCCCATTTCCTGCAGCAGTGCCTTACAGGACAGCTCCATGTGCTTGCCTGTGTGTGCGTCCATGCGTGCACGTATGAGTGTGCGTGTGCGTGTTGCGTGTGTGTCTTGGGATGTGGCTCAGGGTTTCGGGTTGAAATGAAACCAATGGAAATTATTTGTGACTGAAGCGAGCAAAGCCTGTTAGAGTCTTCAGTTACAGTCATGGGGATTCTCAGGGAAAGATTCACGGGAACTCCCTGGGAAGTCCGGGGACTGTGAGCTATGGGGCTGAGGGCAAGAGTGGGCTCCTCCTGAGATACACAGGATAAGAGTCAAGACAGAAGGGTGCCTGGTGCAGCAGCTAGGCTGTACCCCAGCCTCAGGCTCCCCCTCTCACATGTGACAGAACTCCCCCATCTTCCTTCATTCTGAAGTCTCTATTGGTCATACTGAGGCCCCTGAGAAATCCGTTTCCTACTCTTAGATATGATTATGCCTCCTGGCTGAAAGTTGGGATTGAGAGGTGACCCACAGGGGGCTGGTTGGGGCGGCCCTCCCTCCTCTGGAAATCTGTCCACACTGGTGCCTTTCTCCAGCTTCAAGAGGACGACTTCCATCAGCAGTACCTTGGGAAGGCACTGCTCCTTCACGACACAGCAGTGCACGAAGCAGTAACTTCCTGGCTTTATGTAAAAGGTACTCCGGATGCTGGAAAACTTGATTGAAATCCGCAGACCGCACCACATGAAATCGTCTTCGCCTCCGCGCCCGCCACAGACCGCGCCACCCGCAATCTCTTGCCTTTCCTTTTCGTGTATGACTCAGTTGGAGCTATGCGGGGGGGGGGGGGGAGGGTCCAGCCTGCCCCACTAATCCCTGCTTTCGCTGGAATTCTCCCACTTGTTTATGGTCTGGGCAATTTGCCTCCCGCTGCCCTGTGACTCAGAACTATTTCCAATACCCGGAGCCTGCAGCTCCCCAGAGTCAACAGCTGCTGTGGGTGGGTCTCATTTGCCTGGAATCTTCCACCAAAGCCCTCCACTTCCATCTCCTCCCTGGCTGCCTTAAGCAGCAGTGCCCCGCTCCAAAATGGGACAGGAGCTGGGTTCTCAGACCAGGCAAAGGGAGGCCCTAGGATGTCCCCATCCTGCTGGCTTCGAACCCTTCTTTATTATTTTCTCATTTTGCTTTTCCGCTTCCTTTGGATCAGGGCAGACCCTGGTTTTATTGTGGGGACACTACAGGGGGTAAATAACAAAAAATAATGGACATGAATTTAATCCTGGGGTCTTAGGAGGAGCCCCGTGGTGCCATATGGTGAAGGGTTCTGACGCCCCCTCAACGCTCACTTTACAGAAAACTTAAGATCATTGAGACTTGGACTAACTGTTCTTGTACCTCCAGTCATCATAATGTGGAATAAAGAAAAAAAAATGCCTGTTATATATTTACTTTAGAATCAAGCAACCACTGTGTGATTTCCATTTGAGCTGCATTCTCTTTTAAAGACTCTCTTCACAATAAAGCTAGAGACTGCACGCCCTATGACTCTCAAGCTCCTGTCTGGAAGCAGCTTCACCAGAGACTCACATGGCTGAAGCTGGCTTCCATCCTCCAAGCCTGGAGCCACGTGGTCTCTCCTTCCTTTCTTCTTCCTCTGCTCCTAGTCCACCCTGCTCTGGCTGCTCAACTCCACAGAAACCTTCCACATTGAACGCATCAGCAAATCAGTACCTCTAACTACAATAATAGTTTATAGCGTCGGACCAGAAGGAGCGAAAGATTGTGAACGATTAGCCGACAGTAAGAGGAGACAAGCAGACTGGGGTTCTGTCATCAGTGGGTGACATGTTCATGCTCTCTTGGTCCAAAGTGATTCTCAAGCAACTTTATTTGACTAGACCGCGTTGCACTCAAAGTAAATATTAATTCCATTATGCCATAAACTTTTATTTATCATGACAGCAAGTCATAAAGTCCTCTTGCTAGAATATCGCTTTTAAATTGCGTATCATAGATGAGATACAGCACACATTGGATTCAAGCGGCAATTACCCACTATTCTTTATGCGAGCCCATGTTAAATGCACCTTCTGATAGGAGCCACAGCCTGAGCGTTTGCAGGGAGCCTTCCACACCATTATTTGGGAGCACAGATATATGAGTTGGTGTTACAGAGGAGTCCCCACAGCAGGGGCTGGCCCCCGTGACCAAAGTACAGCGAGACACCTGGCATGAGAAGTGCTCTTTGCAGAGGGGCTGGCTTTTTAAATTACATAAACTGCTCATTAAAAGTGTCTGGCAATTGCCTTACTCGGTGTTGTTAGGAGAAGCGTGGGTTTTAATTATTCTTTTTTTTTTTTTTTTTTTAAATTCGTAGTGCAATTGGACTCGCTGAGAGTGATAGTTTGAAAATATGCACCCACTTTAATTGTACTGAATGAAAACAGATGAATATTTAATCAAACTGTTGGGAACTGTAAGGGGTCTTGTGGATGACCATGGGGGCATCCCAGATGCGGTCTGGGGAGAGTCTCTCCTGGCAAAGGGAAGATTCTGGTACTGCTTGACCAACAGATGATATATGGAATCTGGTGCATGTCCAAGAATCGATATAACATCTTCAAGAAGGTCCCTGTCACCCATGGCACAGACAGGTTAAGGAATGCTGGTTTCCTCATGACTTCTTTGGCGAGAGGGGTAGGTAGGCATGATGGACTCTGGGGGCAGGGGTGGAAGACACTGAGGTATCTCCTATATGGATGCCTTCCTCTCTGGTCCGTTTTTATAAGGACAGCTTGGCCTCGGAGCTCTGAGAGCTGCCAGGCTAGCTAGCTCCTCTTCTGCAGTGGAGGCCTCTACCTGCCAAGCCTCACCCAGGGCCAAGCTGTGCTGAGCTCCAGAATGGAATGTGGGCTTCGCCAGACCCCTGGGCCAGGCTCCTGTCATCTAGCACACAGGGTTGAAGACTTGTGAGACCAGAGCCATGGCTTTAGGGCCTGTGTGGGCTCCTCTGCAACTACCACGCTAAGGATGCTGCCCCTTTTAGGACTCACACTGGGAAAGACATGGGTTTTCTGCTCCCATGATAAAATGATGTTCTTGTCAATATGGCAATAGCACTGATCATGTTTTCAACCGGTGCCAGGCTCATGAGCATCTGGTTCACTCTGCTAAGCCCCTCCCACAAGGGGCGTCCCTTCTCCCCCTGTGGTTCATGTTGCTAAGCCCCTCCCACAGGGGGCGTCCCTTCTCCCCCTGGTTCATGCTGTTAGGCCCCTCCCACAAGAGCATCCCTTCTCCCCCTGTGGTTCATGTTGCTAAGCCTCTCCCACAGGGGCATCCCTTCTCCCACTTGGAGCAGCTCACTCTGGGTGACAGCAGTGGGGACAAGCTTTGTGCTTCCAGCTCTGCAGTTGTGGTAAAGCCAAGTCCGTTTCTCCTCTTTCTGTCACCTGTTTTTTGCATGTGGCACTCTGTTCCAGGCCAGAAGTCGGGTGACATGAAAGATCCTTTAAGCACGGGCTGCCACGCCAGCTGTCATTAACCAACCACTAGTTGTGCCTTTATAAATTTTTACACATCACTAAATTATAAATATGCGATGCTGATGGTAATGAAATATGCACCTATAATATCTGCAGTTACGAGATTTATATTTTCACAGGCATATGCTACAGATTGGAAGGAGGTGGGGGGTATCATCTGTTTCCAAGTTAGAGCCCCTGTTGTGCTTCTATGCCACAAGGAGGGTCTTGGGGGAGCCTCTCTCAAGTGTCGGGGCTTGGTTCCTCTCCTGTAAATCATTCCTGTGGACCTATTAAGCCTGCCCTGCTAGATCCCCTCATCTCAGCCTCTTACTGGATAATAACTCCACAGCTGAAAGAGGTTTTCCATCTGCAGGGCTGGTCATGGAGTAGGACACATGCCAGAGGTGACGGTGTCCTGGGACGAGAGCCAGAGAGGAAGGGTGTTCAGGTGCTGTGGGTACAAGGATGGCCTTAGACAAACCTGTGACCTCTGTGTCACTGGGAGTATCATGTTAGGAGTCACCATATGCAAAGCTCTTATACTGAGCCTAGCGGCACGGATTCCTTCATTTTTGCTAGCTCCTGGCTGTGAGGGGAACAGAGTGCGCTCTCCCTGTTGCAGAGCTCCAGCATGCTATAGTTTGAACTTAAGAGATGAGGAGCCAGGCAGTGGTGGGACACGCCTTTAATCCCAGCATTTGGGAGGCAGAGGCAGGTGAATTTCTGAGTTCCAGGCCAGCCTGGTCTACAGAGTGAGTTCCAGGACAGCCAGGGCTATACAGAGAAACTGTGTCTCAAAAAACCAGAGAGAGAGAGAGAGAGAGAGAGAGAGAGAGAGAGAGAGAGAGAGAGAGAGAGAG
>NC_034595.1:102322190-102338685 GCF_900095145.1 Mus pahari | reverse complement strand
GAAGAAGAAGAAGAAGAAGAAGAAGAAGAAGAAGAAGAAAAGGAGGAGGAGGAGGATAAGACAACATATTGTCAAAATGTATGCAGAATAAAAGATTATGGAGTGTAAATACCCCGTCTAACTAACTAACTAACTAACTAACACTCCCTTCCTACCTCTTTCCCCCCCCACCTTTCTCTCTCTCTCTCTCTCTCACACACACACACACTCCTGTTTATAAACATAATACACACGCACTCATAAACACATACCCTCACACACATTGTTATAAAATGAAATTATGCTATACATCTCTCAGGTTTCTGTTTGGCTCTAATGGTGTCCTGCTGTGTAGCTGTGCTGACTGGTTGGAGCTTGACATAAGCTGGAGTCATCAGAGAGGAAGGAGCCTCAGCTGAGAAAATGCCTCCATAAGACATTGGGCTCCAGGCAGTCCTGTAGGGCACTTCCTTGATTAGTGATTTAGTAATTGGTGGGGAGGGCCCGGCGCTCTGTGGGTGGTGCTGTCTCTGGGCTGGTGGTCCTCAGTTCTACTAGAAGGCTGAGTAAGCCATGGGGAGCAAGCTGGTAAGCAGCACCCCTCCGGGGCCTCTGCACCAGCTCCTGCTTCTGAGTTCCTGCCCTGCTTGAGTTCCTGTCCTGACCTCCTCCCATGATGAGCAGTGATGTGGAAGCAACCCTTCCCTCCCCAACTTGCTTTGGTCATGGTGCTCTGTCTCCGAAAGAGTAACCCTGTCTGAGATGGTAGCCCAGACTAGCCTGGAACCCACAATCTGATTCTCCTGTCTCAGCCTGAGTGCTGGGATTACAGGCGCAAGGCACTACTTCTTAAGAAATAAGATTCATTTATTTTTTTATTTTATGCCCATAGATGTTTGCCTATATGTATGTATATGCTATACGACTGCAGTGCCCACAAAGGCCAGAAGAGGGCACAGGATCCCCTGAAACTGGAGTTAAGATGGTTATGAGCTGCTATGTGGGTGCTGGATACTGAGACCCAGCCCTCATCTTAACCACCCAGCCATCACTCTGTCCCAGCCATGTTTAGCCAGCACTCCATAAGCACATTACTACTTTATGCCATATGGTAAGTTCATCTTAGCAGCCGCCTGGTAGCCACTGTGTCACAACCCCATGGCTCTCGAGGTTCATGCTTTCTCTCTGATGATGAGCATTTGTTGAACAGCTAGTAAGGCCCATCTTTCTAGCTGCTGGAGACATAGTGGCCCTTGGGGACACGTTCTAGTAGAGATATAGGACACTGAGAACTGGAATACCACATGCATGTCACATGATACCACATGCATGTCACATGACAATGAGCATCATGGGAAAAATAAAGCAGAGGCAGAATTATTTTTGTGATTTATTTTACGTATCTGAGTGTTTGTTTCCAAGTATGGCTGTGCACCACATACATTCCTGGTGCCCATGGAACTCAGAAGAGGATGGCAGGTCCCCTGAAACTGGAAATGGTTGTGAGCCACCATGTGGGTGCTGGGAATTGAACCCAGGTCCTCTGCAAGTGCAGTCAGTGCTCTTAGCCACTGAGCCATGCAGAGACCCAGAGACCCAGTTTTAAATCAGGTGGACAGATAGGGCCCTACAAAAGGGCAGGGGGCTAGGGTAAAGAGCTGAGGGAGTGACATGCAGAGGAGACCCCTCCCGGTGATGTTTATAAGGCCTGTGGTTAACATAGAGGGGACCATGCCTCTATGTTTGATCCATGCCTCTAGATGGCCTCTCGCCTCACATCCACTCACTGATAAAAGCTCTTCTTTTGTCCTCAAATTTGCTTTGCACTCTGACAAATGGAAATCAGTCGTGTATTACGGTGTGTGTTTCTCATGTCTACTCTGACCTGCGGATCTATGTGCTTTTAGTTTCCATCACCAGATCACCGGTGTCACACTGGCCAGATCGCTATGGGTCTGTGTACATCTTAAACTGGGGTAGTTTGGTTTTCTTTTTTCTTTTTCATGTTTGTTAAGGCTATCCTACTTGCTTTACACTTCGGCATAAAGTTTTGAGTCTGCTTGTATAGAGCTACAGAGGAATCCTGGCAGCCTTGTGCTTGGGGCTAAGTGGTGTCTGCAGATCACTCTAGGGAAAGTCAGATGTCTACCACTCTAATCCTTTCATGTGGAGCCCCAGGGTATGAGTGTGTGCCTAACTAGGTCCTTTTTATTTCTTTCATTAGTATTTTGTAGTTTTTAGAAACACTGTCTTATGTAACTGTCTACATTATCCTTAAGTACCAGCCTGCCCCTGTAGACATCCTTGTAAGGTACCACCCAGTTTCTTTAGATATCCTCTGGAGGTACCCTCCTGTGTCCCTGTAGACACTCTCTCTAAGTAGCTCCCTGGAACCCTGGATACCAACAGCAGAGTATGTTGACTTTTTCTCTTTATTGTGGTTGAGGGATCGATTTCCTGGAATCATGGAGATGTCATATTAAATCCAGAATTGAGGCATGCTTCTTTGTAAACGCATAGAATCGGGTTGTCCTCAGCTATTTGTGCGTCGTTATAAGGTTAGCACAATGCACTAACTTGGAACTGATGGCTGGAGAGACCGCGCATGCGCAAAAAACGAGAAGGCTGGTTGGGAAGGTGGCCTGAGCCTTGGGTGCCAGCCCCTCCTCCGCAGGCAGTTAGAGCTGTTAGGGGCTCAAACCAGCCTTATATATTTTGTTTTGTTTGTTTACCCAGAACTCAAAGCTCCAACCCAGGACAGACAGGGAAACCAATGCCAATATTCTCGAGGGACTGGAGGCTCGTTTCCTCAAAGGGCACCTTCTCCAGGCTGCACGGTGGGGTCACTGAACATTCGCACACGGGCTTCAGGCCCACTTGTATGTAACCTAGTACTGTCCTCTTCCTGGAGGCCCAAACTCTCTCTCCCATAAATGTTGTAGCTTTCAGACTCCTCAAAGGCCAACTGAAACTGACTAGAATTCTTTATCCACCAGCTCTACTGGAATCAGAGGCTGAGGACAGCAGTGTGAGAAGACACGCCCTTATGTCTGCCCAAAGCCAATAGCAGACAAGAAAGGTCCCTGGAGGCCCTTGGGGGTGGGGAGTGGGCGGGTCAGAGACTCTACATTCTAAGGATACTCTGGAGTATTCAACTGTGCTCTATGACTACAGAGGGCCGTAGTGAGGCACGTGTCCACCACACTGCCCTCTGCCACCACTGCCATTGGCACAACTGCTTCTTTACATCTTAGAACCCAGGGGTCCTAGGTTATGACTACCAACAATCCTAAACTCGAGTCCAAGTAGGCTGCAACAGGAGCGGAGGAAACCGGCATGCACCGCTTGGCGCCACGGCTCGACTGTGGGATTCCACGCACAGTGGGCAAATCGTTCACATTCTGGACACAGTTTTCTCCCTCTGGGTTATAAATCAATCCACCCCCATTCTTCATTTATGGGGCACAGCTTCAAGTGCACTCCAGGGCCTCCAAATTGCTTTCCTGCTCATCGAAGGCCCGGCAGTAACTGCCCCCCAACCCCCACCAGACCCGACCTTCCCTCCAAGTAGCAGACAGCCTTCCCGAGTTCTAATCATCCTGAGACTCCAGCTGAAGGGCAGACATGACCTTGAGAAGTGGACATGAGAAATGATTAGCCTCAGAGAGAGAGAGAGAGATTGGAGGCGGGAGGCCGCTGGAGGAGTCTTGTACTTCAGGGTCAGGGATGGGTGTCAGAGAGCGAGAAGGGTGTCTGCGGACATGTTTGAAGCTGCAGTTCAGCTGCTCCTCCTGAAAGGCAATTGGCAGTTGGTGACTTGGAGCAGGACCGGGTCAAGGCTCCGGTTAAACCTACCTACATACCTTGGGACTTTGTGCCTTCAGAAAGGCAGCTTGAGAGCGTGGAGTTGGAGATACATTGTTTCTCTTGTCCAAGGCTTGTGTAGTCTGTTGGGGGTGGCTGCTCTGGCCCTGGGGGTAGGGGAGGAATTTTGGTTCTGTGGATCCCAGGTAAAGGATTCTAAAGCTAGAAACCAGAGGGAGCACCATATGCCTTTTTCCTGTGTGGATGGATCAGCTCCATGACCCCATGACTCAGAACGGGGACTAGGGAAGTAGAAAGGCTCGTTTTTGACCCTCGGTGGTCACTTATGAGCTGGCTTAGTGTGTGCACAGCCCTCTAAATAGTTCTGAACTTGATGTCTCACTTGTCAGCAGGCAGGGTATTCTTCCCCTAGGACCATGCTTAACCCCCCACCCCCCAAAAAAAAGAACTCCTTATGCTCTTGTAGTAAGGAACTACAAACTGGATGGCATTCAAAACAAACAAACAAATGAACAAACAAGAAAAATCAACCATGGTGCCATTGTCCCAAAGGACTAGCCCGTGACATCATCTAGGGAAGCATCCCTGTTCCTGGGGGGAAGAAAAACCCTGGCAAAACCAACTTGAGAAGAAAAGGGGTCCTTTGGGCTCACAGTGGGAGCGCACGGTCCCTCTTGGAAGGGACATTTTGATGGCAGGAGTTTGCGGCAGCTGGTCAGGTTGTGTCAGCCATCAGGAAGCAGACACGATGGTTATTTTCCTTTTTATAATTTAAGCTAAGACCAGTCCAGTGGGCTGGAGCCACCCATGGGTAAGGTGGGTCCTCCCTCCTCAGTTAAACACTCTAGGTAATCCTTCACAGCACGTCCGAGGGCTTGAATCCTGGAGCTTGTCAAGTTGATGGCAGTAACCACAGCAATCATCAAAGCGTAAGCTGGGGATTTCCTCAGCAGAGGTTCTGAGTGGATGTAGATTTTGGAGGGACACTATTGAGTCCCGGCTGCCTTAGCCACATGCACGGAGGGCTGAGTCTAAGGCAGCCATCCTCTGTGCTCTCTCAAGTGTGGGCCCTGGAGGACTCGGGGCCCGCGGTCAGTGGTCAGCAGCAGTTAAGGCAAGGCTGAGTAAGCCAAGAGCAGTCAGCCGGTGTTACCTCCAGGAAGCCACTGTCGTCATCTGCAGACCGGGACTGACGGTAGTGTCGCTCGAGGCTCCAGCGGGTTGACAGATGTGTAGCAGTGAAATGACTGATGCCTGAGTGGAAAGCCCCGCTCAGGGCTTTGCCCACATCCCTAAGTAGGCCGCTCCATCACAGGCCTTTCTTGAACTGGAAGCAATTCCGTGTGCGCCCTTCCCATGGTGCCTGATGTGTTCATGCAGCAGGTATGGGAGACGGCAACGCTCTGAGAGCAGCTCAGCAGAAGGACATCCATGTGGCAGGTGTCCCATCTCACTCCTGCCCTGGCCACTGACAGGCTGACTAGAGTATCCTGAACTACACACTACAGTGGGCAGCCAGGCAAGGTGGCGCAGGGCTGTGACGTCATCATTCTTTCTGGAGCTACTTATGAGATGGTTATAGTGGTTCAAGAAAAATAAGCAGAGCCGAGCAGAGCCGGGCTTCTTGGTTGCTGCCCTGCCAGGGCCCATTCCTCCATCCTTTCACGGACAAAGGGAGATGTGAATGCTCTACTAACAGGCCAATCTTGCCGCAATGGCTGTTACTGATCACATGCTGCCTGCCTACTCTAGGGTGGGAGGAAGCCCCAGGGAACATGAAGCTAGTGAGCTTGAAAGCGGGGTAAGGGTGTAATGCAAAGCTGACATCAGAGCCCATGTGCCTGGGCTGTACCAGGGAACCCCTTTTCCTGCTCAGAGTTTCTTGCTTCTCAGATCTCAGGTCTGCCTGTGCGCCTGTAGTCAAGGGTGGAATTAACCTGCATTGCAGCATGCAAATTCAGGGCAGCATCAGGCAGCACCAGACAGCATGTGGAGCTGCTCTGACGTCCATGTAGTGAATCTGACCATAGCACTTCACTGGGGCAAGGAGAATTTTCTCAGTGATAATTTTGTGGTGTATTGTGAATAAAACACAGTATTGAACAAAGTCATGGGGATCAAGGAAGGTGGGGACCGAGGCTGGGTGAGTTTGACAAACATTTGGGGGGCAGTATTTACAAGAGATACTTACCTTGGTTACAGAGAAATGTGAAGTGACCATGGCTAAGTGTTAGTGATCTCCCTCTTCCATCTTAGTTTTAAATGAATCACAGCTACCACAGGCTCTGTATTAATAAGGTCTTCTTACATGACTACTCAGTGGAGAGAGCTACCAAATTGGAATTCCACGGGAGAAGATTATTGTATGTGACAAGCAGGAGAGAAGGGGGTCTCCCTTCAGTTATTTGGGGGATTGCATAAAAAAGGAAGACCCCCCCCTGCTCTGTAACCAGCTACAAACCTGCGTGTGCCACAGCCCCACCTGCTCCCCATGAAAGCTGTCCTTAGATGTCATATGTCTTAGTTATGGCTGTGTCCCTAGAATAGCACAGTTCCTGGAACACACAGGAGCCTTGGGGGTAAATCGTGCAAGCAGGTAGAGGATGGTGAGTGAGGGGGGAAACTCGTGGGGGAAATGAGAAATATGAAGGTTGCATTGAAGTCCTGAGCATCGGATGAACTCTCTAAGAGGCCAAAGCAAATTCATTAAATCAGGCAGTCTGAGAATGTCCTGGGGCACCTCCTTATGCCAGGTCCATTTCTCACGGTGGCTGTACCGTCCGGTAGGGAAGATGGACACTGGGCAGTCGCCTACATGATTCATTACTGAGATGTAGCAATGGACACTTCAAAGGAGAGTTTTAACATGGACTGGCTGGGGAGAGGGATGTTGCTAAAATTCCTTCCCTGGGGGGATATGAACAGAGTCTACTGCCCTTCCCAAGACTCTAAGAACAAAGTAAGGTACAATTCCATCCCAATCCCCACTACAGAGGTAATGAGGTTATTGAACTTACTTATAGAGCAGGGGGAGGGGGAGAGGGCATGGCTCCAGAGAGGATGCACTGGGGAGTTTTCATCTAATATAGATGGAGCCCCTTCCTTATCCTTCCCCAGCCTGTGTGCTCTAGCACTGCCTAAGACCCCCACCCCACCCCCAGAGACCTTTGTCAGTCTCCATCTAGGACAGGATGTCAGCAGTGCACAGGCCCCACCCATCCTGAAGGGTGCTGACAAGCAGGCACAGCTGGATTCGTGAAAATGGTGGCAGCCTGGCCGAAGAGTTAGCACCTTCCAGAGGGGGTTGGCGGGCAGTTCCCCTGAGGAGGTGCTACTACACGGGGACTTGGAAGGAGGGAGCCAAGTAGACAGGAAAGGCATGATTCATGCACACGCTGGTTCATGTATTCGCTAATCTTCAACAGCTGAGTGAGGAGTTCACGATTCAGTCATGAGCACAGTCAGGTTCAGTGGACTCACCAGGTGGGTGCAGCCCGGTGCTTCTGTCAGGTTTGTTCCTTGGCAGCTGACGTTTTCGAGGCCCCTTTTAACAATCCTCATTTTGTATTTTATGGCTGCTGACACTGAGAAGTAAAGTTCACTTTTTTTTATGCGTGCCGACCTCATGCCCGGCATCCCTAAGTTGGTTCCGTGTGATAGTTCATCTCTTGAATCCCATAAGCTCTGCGTGTATCTGCCCGTGATAAAAGTGTCAGTGCGTTCCTCTATGATCTCCATGTCCTTGGTTTTCTTCTCTTGCTCAGTTGCATTAGCCGGTATCTCATATAGAAATGGTTGCAAGTATTCGTGTCTTTCTCCTTATGCTTTAATTTAATTGTGATTGTTGTCAGCGAGCGTTTACAGTCTTCATGAGGAAAGCCGTTTCCAGAGGCAGAAGAGTGGAGCTGTCTCCAAACCACTCACGGTTGTGCTGTGTGCGCTGTATACCTGAGGTTGTGCTGTGTGCGCTGTATACCTGAGGTTGTGCTGTGTGCGCTGTATACCTGAGGTTGTGCTGTGTGCGCTGTATACCTGAGGTTGTGCTGCTCTACAGAAGGTCTCAGTGTGACTGACGACTGACCTGCTAGTCAGTGGAGCCTGGTCCTCACAGCCCTTCAGCACCTTCTGCTTCCTGCAGGAGCTACACTAGAAGTAGACAAAGATTGGATAGAGACCATCCCAGCTTCTTCTAGATGCATAAGGTTGGTACTCAGTCCCACCATCTTCTTGGGGTGTGAAGCTTTAGATTGCAACCTCAACCGACACAAGAGAGGATAATTTAAGTAGCTTCTAATTGTCCTTTCCCCTGAATATAGGACTGACTGATCTGGTACCTTGATGGGGGGCTAAAACAATTCAGTAGGTTAATCCCAGTCACATGCTAGATGACACAAGAGATGACTACCATATGGACAGGTAATCCCATATACGTGAACTTTGCCTGGGAGTTATAAGGCTCCCAGATAGCAGGGTGACCGTGGTAACTCTTGCTCTCTGAGTATCAGTGCCAACTTGCAATCTGCATCCAACAGTCCTCAAAATAGCAAATATTCCCATAGTCACAGAAGTGGTGGCCGGCCCTTGGACAGATCATCCCCTGGATGAACTTGCTGTGGAATCCAGGGCCCCTCCTCTATAGCATCTGGCCCATCACTTCTTTCATCGGGTTCCAGGTCTGAAACAGGACTCGGGACCTGAGACCGGACAACAGATGATGACTTTCTGTTGTCAGCTGCACTGATGACCTGCTGGCTTCTACTAACCAAGCCTGTCAGCTACCCATCCCTCCTGGTCTGTGCTCTAACGGCCTTCACCAGTCTCTGTAGGACCTGTCATCCGTGACTCCTGCCAGCCAAGTTCTCCACCAGGTTCTCTTCCATTGGTCCCCAGTCCTGTCATGCAAAGGAGTGTTACTGGGCACCTGGGGACAGTGCACCCACCTGCCTTCCCAGTGGAACATACTCCAGCATGTTTTGTGACCACACATAATAGGTCCACTCTTGCACACCAGTTTCCTGGGCCCTTTAACCTCCTCCTCTCCTTTCTGTCAGGAATCTTACGGTGTTTCAGCTCCTTCTTCTGCATCCCAAAGGAGAGAGACTATAACATCTCTATAAAATATCTCTATGGAACATCTCTATAGACTATATTTATAGAACATCTCTATAGAACATCCTATGGAACATCCCTATAGAATATCTCTATAGAACATCTCTATTTATAGAACATCTCTATGGAACATCTCTCTAAAACATCTTTATGAACCACTTCTAAAGAACATCTCTATGGGACAGCTCTATAGAACATCTCTATGGAATATTTCTACAAAACATCTCTATAGAATGTCTCTACTGCCCCTGCCATATTGCTAGAGTTTAAGAGAATAGTTCTTTACTATCAAATTTTATGATCTGGTTCTTTGAGCCAGCACCTTAAGAACCTAACCCCATGCCCACGTAGCTCTTTATAACTTTTTGTGCATTTTTCTATTTCATTTGCCAAGTATAAAAAGATGTATTTTAAATGTCCCACTGTCAGTTTCTCCTTGAGTCTTTATCACATTGCTTTAACATGTTGCTTTATCTATTTCAAGGTGAAGTTATTAGTTATATATGAATTTGTTTAAAGTTGTATGTCCTCCTCTTAAAATTTTTATTACATTCACTCATTTATTTGGAGTATGTGTGTGTGTGTGTGTGTGTGTGTGTGTGTGTGTGTGTGTGTGTCTACACCTATGTGTATTGGCACATATGCCACAGCTCATGTGTGGAGGTCAATGGGCAGCTTTTGTAAGTCGGTTCTAACCTGCCACATCAGTCTCAGGGTCAGGCCATCAGGTTTGGCAGCAAACACCTTTCCCCACTGATCCATCTCCGTCTCCTATGAACCAAATGTTTCAGCAGTCCACAGCGAGCCCCTTCACCACAGCGGGTAATGCATTTAGCATTAAAACTTTCATTGTCGGACTGGTGTTTTCTATGTGTCTCCCCATCCACTGCTTTGGGGTTGGTCATGGTGTTTAAGTAACAAAATAGTCTGACTTTTCTTTAAAATTAGGGTAGCTACCTTTTCCTTTACTTTGAAAACTGAATCTGATCCATTGGCTATAACTGTTGATTGGCTTAAACTCATTATTGTTTTCTAGTACTTTCCATGTTTGGGGTCTGGTGTGTGTGTGTGTGTGTGTGTGTGTGTGTGTGTGTGTGAATGTGTATGTAAGTGCCTGTATGTCTCTCTCTGTGTGTATGTATGTATGTATGTATGTATGTATGTATGTATGGATATGTGCATGTATGCATGTGTGACTGTGTGTGACTATGTGTAACTGTGTGACTGTGTGTATGAGTGTATGTGTAGGGTGTGTGTTTGTATGTGTATGTATGTATGTATATGTGTGTATGCATGTGTGAAGTGTAAGTGTAGAGGTGTGTGTGTGTGTGTGTGTGTGTGTGTGTGTGTGTTTCTGTTTCCTTTTTGTCCATTCACTGAGGTTCATCTCTCGCATTTGCATTTGTGAAACGTGAATGGCTTAGCTGTCCTATCTTTTATTTCTTCTGTTTGCAAATTCTAACCTAGATACAAAAGTGAACAGTCTAAAGTTAATCAATAGTGTGACCACCTCTCAAACACACAAGAAATGTATGAGGCACCCCATACAGCCAGAGGTGCTGTTGCTGGGAGAATGGCTTAGTGTCTTAAGCCCTCTCCTTCTCCACAGAGTGGACTCTGTCATCACCCCCCTGTAGTTAACACCCCATTCTGCCCTTCCACAGAGATGTGAACAGTGTGTGCCCAGGCTCTGTTCACAATGCATGGGACAGCAAAGCTCCCTCACGTCCCCATTGGACTCTCCATGCTGGTGGGCATGACAGACCCTAACAAGTAACCATGGCCCCTAGAGGAATCAGGAGCTGCTGGCAAGTGGCAGTTACTATAAAGAGAAGGGAGAGTGGGGCTTAGGATGCCAAGGGTGGCTGGCTGCCCATGGTCTCCGTGAAGTAGATGGTGAATTTAAATGAAGCCTGGGGGTGTGAGAAAGGGTTCTTATGTCCTGGAAGAGGAGTGTCAGATGGGGACAGTGAGTGCAGACTGGGATCCTGCTTGGCCTTTGCAGAAGTAGTATGGGGGGCATTGAGACCAAGACAGAATGAACGAGAATGTGAGGTTTTGGAGTGAGGGCTGGGCCATGGGCAGAGAGCTTCACAGGCCACTGGTGGCCCCTGCAGATATGTGAGGGTGGGGCCATTGACTGTGCTTTGTGTAAAGTCTGCCTTGCTGGGCTGCAGAGAGCTGACTAAGGAGGGCAGGCAGGATGTTACCAGGTAAGAGGAGGCATTGAGTCACACCACGTGTGGCCAGGCTGATGGCAGAGGGTGGACACAAAACACACTTGCTGACACATCTCTGATCTTGTCCCATAGAAAGAGAAGTTTGGTTCCCAACCCCAGCTCTATGACCTCATCTAGAAATAGGATCTTGAAGACACAGTCAAGTTAAAGAGTCTCTTGGAGCCAAGTGTGTCTGTGGGTGATTGTCTGGTTCTCTTAGAAGAGGTGGGGCATCAGGAGAGGTGAGACATCTGGGCAGGGGACCAGTGGAAAGAGTGGGATCTTGGTGCGGACATGCTTCAACTGCGATGCCTGCACCCCAAGGCTGGGGTTTCAGGGCAGAGCACTTGCATGGCCTGGATCTCCCCCAGTTTTAAGGAAAGAAATGCAAATGCAAAGTTAGTTGTAGTGATCTGCCATCTGGCCCCAGGGAGAAGAGGGGATGCCCCGCCCTTTGCAACAGAGGTGGGTGTGCTTACAGTTGGTAGAATGAGTGTCATAGACAGGCTTGTTCCCCAGAGGGATAAATTCAATAAACGTCTCCAACCTACAAGTGCAACCTCTGGTAGAAATAGGGTGAGTGTGTGTGATCAAGTTAAGGGAATTCAGACCCTAGATTGGGATGGCCCTATGTCTAATATGGTGTGGTCCTTATTATATATATATATTTTTTAAGAGTAATGTTTGGACAGGGTCCCACAAGGACACAAAATGATAGAGGAGGAGAGTGATTGACAGATGCATTCTGGAAGCGGCAGGAAGATGATACAAGGAGGGCCATCCTCCAGGGCCTTCAGAGAGAACATGGCCCAGCAGGCATCTGGCCTCTGGAGCTTTGGGAGCAGGAGTTCCTGTTATTCCTTGCCACCTACCTATCACTGGAAGTTTGTGCTTCCTTGTGGTGCCCTGAAGACGAATCCACCCCATCCCTGAGACTCACCAGGAAGGCAGTGGAAGAGATGTGCCCGTGGGCAATGTGAGAGGGGTGACCACCTCCATGCTACGTTCAAAGAGGACTGATCCAGCAGCGACCTTAGCTTTGGTCCTCAAATAAGGACAAAAAGCTATTTGGAGTTCAATGTAGACAGACCAGAAGAAATAAAAGGGAAGACAGAACGTAGTGACTGCAGAGGGAAGCAAGGACTACGTGGGGAGTGGGGGGTGCAGGAGAGGATTTGGGATATGCATGTGTGTGCGTGTATGTGGAAGCCAGATGAGAACTCAGAATGCCTCGCTCTTGGTCTAATGTTGTGAGACAGCATCTCTCACTAAACCTGGAACTCCCTAAGGAAGCCGGACAGGCTGCCCAGTGTGCTCCAGGGAACCCCTGGGTTCTGCTTCCCCACTGGTAGAATTAGAAGCACATGGTACCACCTCTGGCTTTTTTAAGTGAGTGCTGGGGAGCCCATGCTTGCACAGCTGTCTCCACAGCCCTGGTATCTTCTTTAAGATGGAGTGAATAGCAAGATGAATACAAACATCAGGGAACTAGTAGGGAGGAGGCTGTGACAAGAGGCCTTGATCAAGCTGGATTATGAACTATGAGCCTCTGTGAGAAGAGGGACTTTCCTCTTGCCACCTTTCCCACTTCCCTTATCCAGGTTGCTCCCCCACCTCCACCTCCACCAGCACCTCACTTCTGGAATCCCCTCCCTCTCGGAGGCCTGACCTGGGAGGCTTTCTTCATGGAGTCTTGGGGGAGGTGGACTTTCTCAGCCCTGGTTTTGTTTCTGAAAATATCTTCATTTCCCTGGTTCTTGAAAGACTGCTTTTGTTGGATACATAATTCTTCTAGGTTGACAGGTTTCCTGGCTTTATTTTTTCTTCTTCTTCCCTCTCTCAGCACTTGGAAACAGTAGCGTGGGGCCTCCTGGGACGAATGGTTACATTGAGACAGCTGTGGTTGTAATTGTCAGCGCCCTTGCCCTTCGTTTGGTTCCCACTCCGGGCTCTGCATTTTACTTCTGATGCACTAGACTGGGGTTTGTTTATTTTTCCCAATTGCAATTCACTGGGCCTTTTAAACGTTGTTTGTATCTGGTGTGTGTGTGTGTGTGTGTGTGTGTGTGTGTGTGTGTGTGTGTAATGTGTGGAGCTGAGTTACAGGTAGTTGTGAGCCTCCAGAATCTGATGCTGGGAGAGATCCACTGGCCAAGCCTCAAGTGCTCTCCACTGCTAAGCCGCAGTTCCAGCCCCTCCTTAGGGTGCTTATTTGTTTTGGTGCTGGGGATCAAACCTGGGACCTTGGGGTTGCTAGGCAAGCCCTCTCCTGCTGACTACCCCTCTGCTGTTCATCATGAACAGGGCTGACTAAATATTCTCAGAGAACCCAGATTCTAGGTGTTGCCACAGTCCTTCTTGCCCCATCAGCTCAGTCCCTCTGCGCGGTGGGCTGATGTCTCCTCTACGTCATATTTTTCTGGCTTGTTCTCTCTGTCTTGGTTTTCCTAATAAAGCATTTAGTTGTTCTTATTTTTTTTGAGCCGGACTCACTCTGCAATGTAGGCCTGGGGCTCACTATGAAGTCTAGCTGGACCTTGAACCTTCCTTCCCTCCTAAGTGCTGAGATTACAGGCATGCACTGCTATCTCTCACTCATATTAATAATATCTCTTGATTTATCTTTCAACTTACCAATTCTCTCTTTGACCCTATTATCTTTACAATGAGCTTTCAGTTTTATTTTGGCTGTGTATATGTGTGTTTGTATGTGTGCGGAGGTGCACATGTTCACATGTGTGTGTATGCTTTCATGCGTGTGAGCACATGTGTGCACGTGTGCATGTGCCCTGAGAGTGCATGTGTTTGTGTATGTGTAGATGCATGCTGAGGCCTAAGACTGATATCAGGAACCTTTCTCAATCACTCTCCACCTTATTCACTGAGCCAGGGTCTCTCTGTTGAACCCAGAACACACTGATGTGTCTGGCTATCCAACTTGTCCCAGGATCCATTTCCGCCTCTTGTGTGTTGGGATTACAGTGGACCGCCACACCCACCTAGCATTAGGTGACTCCTGAAGACCCGAATCCCAGTTCCCAGGCTTGCACAGCAAGCTCGTCGTCACCCACTGGACATCTCGGTGGCCCCAGCTTTAGTTTTTTGATAATTATGTTTGTCTTTAGGGGTTCTATTTACCTTCCCCCTAGACCCAGCTCTCTGATTGGGGTTCACTGATTCTCTCATACTTTGATTTCCCCCTCTTTTCTGTCTTTAAACAGATTGGACACACACACTTACATTCTGTTGCTGTTACTGTCCATGCCTTAACCTTTCTTGTTGATTGGTTCTTGCCTGAGGAGGGTCTTTCCTTCTTGTACGTGGTAACATTTTTATAACTCAGTGCCCCTAAGGATACCTCAGAGATATAAAGTTGCCTCCATTCCAACTATGTCCCCATCCTTCCTGCATCTTCTCTTTCAAACCCCAGTGTACCACCATAGCTTGTTACTCCAGGAGCAGAAGTGTTAGGTACACCAGGGGTTGACAGAATGTTCTAGAAGGAATTCTTGAATTGCAAATTACTAACAATGTCATTTCTAATTATATTGGGTTTTCTAATCTCCCTCCCTAGATGAACATAAACTGTGACTAGATGTTTTCTAAATAATTAAATTGAATATTTTTAACAATTAGGACATGGCAGCTGTGTTCATAATTAATCACTTCTCCCCTTCCTGTAAGGCTGTTTTCATTAAGGAAGGAAATTCCAAAATTCTCAACCAAACTTAGCAGCAAGAAGTACAGACATAGCTTTTTAAAAGTTAGTCACTTTATATTGACAAATTGCCCAACCTCTAACCTATAGAAGGTTTAGTTTTCAGGCGTTATTTTTACTGGGTGAAATTTTTTATGCTTTTCCCATGAGTGAGCTATTTAGAACTACAGAGCAAATAACTAGGGAAACATAGAGGTCCGTTTCTTGCTGAATGTTCCTTCCACACCCATAGTTCTGTGTGTGTGTGTGTGTGTGTGCAAATATGCATGTGCATGTGTGTGCATGTATGTGCACATATGTGCATGTGTTTGCTCACATATGCACGTGTGTGTGTGTGTGTGTGTGTGTGTGTGTGTTTGCTCACATATGCACACATGAATGCCTGTGTATGCTGGAACTGGGGAGAGCACTGAATTACCTCCTACACTGGCGGGGAAATGAAGCATGAACTGTCTTCAGAGCATGGCCTCTGGACCCAGATAAGGGTTGTGAGCCCAGTGAGATCCAATAGTGCTTGAGTGATCTTTGAGGGAACTCCCACAGATCAGAACCCCCTCTTATCTGCTAATTATTGTAAATTAAGATGGAAACCATCTTGTCTATCTACCTTTTAAATGAAGTCATTAGCCAGGACAAGAGAATATTTTCTGGAAAATAGAAAGCAATTACTCAGTTGTATTTGCCCTGGCTGACTAAGTTAGAAGAGAAGAGAATGAATTATTTGGGTTAGCGCCCCTATTGTAAGGACTGTAACAGGAAACACTTGTCACCAGAAATTGTATTTTAAAACCCATTAGCTAGATGTTAGGGAGAGAGGTAGAGATTGTGATTTTTTGTTTATTTATCTATTTATTTTTGTCACGACAACAGGTACCTATCAGAGTCAGGCTGCCTCATAGGGATGGGGAGGCTATTGCTGTGGAGACAGCAGTTAAACTTAGCGCCCTTCAGCATCCTTCCTGAGGAGCGTGTGCTGCTGGGAACTGCTATCAGCAGGCACCCTAAGTCAGCAGCAGTCCCCCGGTAGATCTTAGGATCCCTTCACACTCTGAAAGATCAGAGAGAACCTCAAAAGAGCTAGTGTGCGCAATACAGACCCATGTTCATGGCATCTGAATTAACGAGGAGCAAGCTTCCAAATGCAGAGTGTGCAAGCATCAAGAGATGCCAGGGTGTGATCACCTGTTGGAGTCACTGCTGCACACTGAAGGCAGGTCACGTGTCAGCATTACCCATACCACATTCCCAAAGCTTGTGTAAAGACATGAGCAGGAGCCTCTGCTCAGAACCATGTGCTATGTGCTTGGTCTCCTGTCACCTCCGATCCACTGTGAATAGGGACAAGGTCAGCCAGGCCGATTCAGCTTGAGTCTTCCTTTTTCTAGTTTGGACAGTTTCACGGCCTTCCCTGGAACGCTCAGTGTTTCCACATCAAGAACAAATCCTGCTGGGCAGTGGTGGCATCCAGCGCTTGGGAGGCAGAGGCCAGCCTGGTCTACAGAGTGAGTTCCAGGACAGCCAGGGACAGGAGAAACCCTGTCTTGAAAAACCAGAGAGGCAGAGAGGCAGAGAGGCAGAGAGGCAGAGAGGCAGAGAGGCAGAGAGGCAGAGAGGCAGAGAGGCAGAGAGGCAGAGAGGCAGAGAG
>NC_034595.1:102255519-102322055 GCF_900095145.1 Mus pahari | reverse complement strand
TCAGCTGAACTGGTGAGCCCCAGGTTCAGTGAAAGAATGTCTCAAAAAATAATGTGGAGAGCAATTGAAGAAGACTCCTGACATTAGTCTCTACACACATGTGCGCATGTGCACGTACATGCTCATGCACACACATACACACACGAACATATATACACCACATGTGTATACACATGCATGCACACATATATACACACACATGAACATGTATATACCACACACACAAACATGTATACACCACATTCATGCATACACACACACATGTGCACACACAAACACATATATACCACACACACATGCATGCACACATGCACGCACATGTGTTCCCCTTCCCAAGACTCTGTACCTCTCTGCTTGTCACACTGGTCATGATGGACTCCAGGATGAGGTTGGAAGCGGCTCTTTGGACACATGGAGACACAGCAGGAAGGGTATGGATAGGAGCTGTGGCTTAGGGGTCCCGGGAAAAGGGTGCTGCCTTGCCTGTCAGGCTTGGTCCCCTGTCAGGGAACCCTCAAAAAGCAGGGCAGCGGGGACAGGAAACACATGTTTATTTTATGAATAACTTCGGGGAACGAGGGGGGAAATCCCCCTGAATGTCACCCGGGAGCCTGTGTTCTTTTTATTATGTTTTGTCGGTAAACAAAAAAAATTGCCACATTTAATACTTACAAGGGACCCGTGGGATTTCTCTGAGTAATGTGAAATGACAGTTGTCGCAGCATTCCATATAAATACAAGTCTGTTTGCGGGAGCCTGTTCTATTTTTAATGTAAACCACACCTAACTCGCTCTGAAGAATGGTACCCTTGGCATCCCGGGGCCTGCCTGTTGTCTGTTCGTGGTTCTGTATTGTCTCAGGAGCAGCCTGGAAGTAACCGGAAGCGTCCCCAAGTTTTTAGTTTAATGAGAAAATTATTCACCTAATTTCCCTGCAGCCATTGTGTTCCTTAATTTACGGTTGCGCAGAGCCTCGGGGTGACGTGGCTAATGAGTGACATGGAGAACTCGGTGAGCCGATCTATAATTTAGAGGCTGCTGCTGATCTTATGCCGTCTGCAGCCTGAGCAAAGCAGGCAGTAAAAATAAAGAATCCTTCTAGGTGACATGAATAGACACAGGCCCCTGGAGACACACATCTGCACAGATGTGCGCACGCACACTCCCTGTTAGCGGCCTCATCATCTGCAACACACACACGTCCTTATGCACACACCTAAATAGGCCTATTAGTAGGTCCATAACCCCCTCCACTTCACATGCATGCACGTGTGTATACATAATTACATTCCCTGCTAGCATGTTCTTAAGCTCCCACCCTCCACACACATGCACACATGCACATATACTGTATTCCCTGCCAGTAGACTCCTAACCCCCCACCCCAGCATGTGCACATGTATACCATACTAGTATGCTCATAACCCCCTTTGGTTTCATAGACCATGAACTTATCCCTCCCAGATATGAACAGAAGGCAGATGGTATGTGTCATTGCTTGTCATTGACACTCAGTCCCCCAGCCACTCCTTTAAGACCATAGTGAAATGAAGGGACATCACCAGCAAGTCGAGTGTGAAGCGCCCTTCTTCCCTGAGGCTCTCCACGGTATCACACTGAACTCATTGCAAGTGACAAGCAGATGGGTGTGAGTGACAGGATCCCCTCTGCCCTTGTGGAGAGCCACCAGGCATTCAGGGTGGCCTGCTCTGAGGTTTGGGAACAGGGAGAGCAGATGTGTCAGAGGACACTCTAGTGACCACTGGCAAGCTCCTCTGATGACCCCAGTCATTCCCACCACAGAGCCCTGGGCTTGGCACAGATCTGGTCTCCTTACCATTTCTACGAATAGACAAAGGCCTGAGTGTGCGTCTGACCCCACTCTGATGAGGACAACGGCAGAGGTGTCCCTTCACACAAAGTCAAGCCTGGCAAAGCCCCAGTGGGTAGTCACAGACTGCGATACCCCTCTTCCTGCTCCGGGCCTCCCTAAGGGGGACCCTGCTTTGTTATTGAGAAGAGTCTTGGGCCTCTGCAGCATCAGAACCCTTATATTGGAGCCAAAATGAGCAACTTGTTCAGGGAAATGACCAAGCCTGCCTTTTCCCAGGATCCTGACCTACTCTGCGCCATGTTGCAGATCTTCCAGTCAACGCAGTGTCTTCAGAAACAGGAGCTAGCATATTTACATACTATGGAATAGGTTCAAGACTCAACTGTAGATTTTCCTCGCCTCACGCAGTCTCCGGAATAAAGCATTTTTGTGGCCCACTCAAAATCCCTTCTCTGCGTTTACATTTTAATGGTCGTTCCAGTGAAATGCAGGGATTTCGTTCCTATTATTACTGGTATTTATCAAGAAAGGAGGTTGGGTGGTACAACAGCCAGATGGCATGGCGGCCTGTCTTTGGGAAACAGGGTTCCCTTGTGTCTTGGTAGACGAAAGCATTATTGTTTAGCTAGGCCAGCCCAAAGAAGTCACCATTTAAATTTGAATTTTTAATATATGTTTCTTTGAGTTGACAGAATTTTTAAATAGTTCTGTACATCTTAAACATACGTAAGGAAGAGCAGAGATCTCAGAGACGTGTGTGTGTGTGTGTGTGTGTGTGTGTGTGTTCTCATTGGTCATGTAGAAAATAAAACTCTTTTAGATAATGAAGTACCACCCAGTTATCACCACAGAAAAGAGAGAAGACCTGCCTAGCAAGCAGAGAAACCTTTGATGTTCCTTGGCAAGAGAGCACAAGGTGACCTCACTTGACATCTGAGAACGGTGTGAGTTTCCGCGCAGCTTAAGGGGAAACCCTTCTTGGATGCTGGGGCAGAAGGCACTTTTCAGAATGACGTGTTCTTGCAGGGATAGGAAGGGGATTTCTGTCTTCCCAGCACGCAGCCCGTGCAAAGCTTTCCCTATCCATGGCAGCCCAACACAGGGCATCACAAAACCGGAACCAGGCATCTTCTGGGCCCAGGCCACACATAACTTCCAGCAATGCGCCTCTCAAGCCTCCCCTGGCACCCCCAGGTGAGCCCCAATTAAAGCTACAGATGTGGTTTAAAAATACCCTCACCAGATGTTAACTTAAAGTGACCCGTGACTGGCAGGGGAGCCGGAGGAGGCTGCTTCCGGCGCCCAGTGCCTTTTCCTAGACTGCCATTGGGATGCAAATGAGGCTGAGCGGTTCCTCGGAGCCAGCCATAAAACCCACTGTTCTGAAAGCCACGCTCAGTAACCCTCTCACCTGGCATCTGGCGGGGGAGCGCTCAGTTTCTAACTAGAGCATGCCAGCCTGCCGCAGCGTGGGGTGGGAGAGGCAGGCTTTCCACCAGCAGACAAATTAAAGCCGCGAGCCCCTTTGCTAAAGCTCCGCCTGCAAACTTTAGAACTGACCCTTTATTTAAACTGACTTCCGGCTCTGAGAGGCACCTGCCTTATCCGATCATCGGATTCATTTACCATGGAAGAGAAAGACCACCCATGCCCACAGCTACCACAGCCAGGAAAACTGGGTCTCCCTCGGAGATCCCTCCTGGGGGCTCTTTACGGTTTTTTTGTTTGTTTTTTTTTTTGTGCGAGTCTCCATTCAGTTCTAAGCAAGTGGAACTTCCTGTGCTTCCCGCAAAGCTCAGGGATGGAATATAACGCTCAGCATTCCGCATCCTCCTTGCAAAAAGATTCCTTCTTTGTCCAGAGACTGACGTTGACACACAGCACTGTCTTTTTTAATGGTGCCTTTATTAAAGTAAACAAGTGGGTCAATCAACAGTTTACCCAGCAGCCACCTGTCAGGATTTGGGATGTCAACAGACTCCCGGTGACAGCCATCAGAACAACTGAGCCATCTCAGCTCTGCATGTCCTCAGCCTCCTGAAGCCCTTGGCTTCCTAAGGCTCTGGATGAAAGATTCCCCCCCCCCCGGCCCCCACACACTCACCCATCCCTATCCCCACCCCAGAGAGACTCACACACCTGGCTCTGGGGAGAAAACCAAGGCCAGGCTCTCTGAACAGAAGCATAGTGAGGACAGAATGCAGACTTCGAGGCTGGGCACACGGAGCTGGTGATGTGTCATGGTGGGAGGAACCCACCTGCTAGGCTGACTTGTGACACGGGGTTTTGCCATTCGGTGGTGGCAGATGTGTTTATAGATAACTCTGAAAATGAGGCCAGCCTAACCCTGGCATTTAAAGTACAGAGCACAGGATTGTTTAATCAGTAAAATGTGTTAAATAAGATGGATCTATTGGTGTGGGGGAGAGCCTGGAAGGCAGAGCTGGTGTCTCCGAGGCATAATTATTTATGGAGCTAATTAAAACGCAGCCGCGGATCCGCACTCCAACCTGGGGCTCTCCTGCCCACGGAGCAGCCCATTGCTGAACACCTGCGAATTTTTTTTTTTCTCTCACAAGTATGCAAAGCAATAAAAGACCAGATTGGTCCTTGGGAGCAGCCACTCCTACAGCCTGCCTTCTCTTCCTGGTCTGGGGGTGGACAGTGATGCTGGTGCGGGTGCAGGTGCAGGTGTGGGTGCGGGTGCTGGAGCGGGAGCGGGAGCGGGTGCGGGTGCGGGTGCTGGGATGCTATAGTATTTTCTGAGTAAAGCAGATGCCTCTTGCAGCAAGGATGGGCCTCTTCCAATTAGACTAAGACTTTGAGAACAGAGTCCCTGAAGGAATTTGGCTCCTGTCTGTATCCTCGAAGCCCTGCCTATGCTCCCAGCCTGCCATGCTTGAATTCATACCCAAGAGGACACCACCAACGCCTGGCCACATTTGCAGGCTGCCCTTCTGCCCTCTGAGTATGAGGCTTCCCAGACCCCATAGCTGAGCCACGTACTCAAGATAAATCTCTTTCCATCATCCGAATATGTATGTAAGGCTCAATCAATAGATTGCTCCGTCGATAGACAGGCATATAGATATCTCTTATTAGCTCTTTTCTGTGAAGAGCTCTAATATGGGCATCAAATCTCTGCTCCATCTCCTGGATTTTGGAGGGTTTGTTCTTTGCTCCGTAGCCACCCTCAGGGAAGCACCAAGGGAGACTCCGCACCTCCCACAGACACAACCATGAGCTGATGGTGCTGGCACTTATAGACACTCAGTAGGGCAAGTCCCTGGAGATATGTGACCTTTCACCAGGAAGTGAAACACAGGGGCTGACACTGTGTCAAGTAGACCTGAGTTCTGTCAAACAGGTAGCAAAGGGGTTCAAATTGCGCAACCATGACAGTAATGGTAACCGTATTTAATGAAAGCAGACCTCATACTTCAAAGTGACTAAAATGGTCAGTTTTATATAGATTCTAAAAAAAAAAATGACTTTGATGTAAAGAACAATTGAAAAATAACTCTCAAATACTCTGAAGTCGGTTTTAAATTCTACACTTGATTTAATTTAAATTCTGTATTTGAATCTAAACTAAAGTTTACATTCTGAATTCTAACGTGGATTGAGCAACTCTTGAGTAACTTAAAACCCAGCGAGTTGTCCGTTTGGTGGTGGTGGGGTGAATGCGGGTGATTATATCGCACTGTGCCTGTTTCAGAAAGAGAAAACACAGGCAGGTGAGGTGGACCACTGCATACACAGCAGGCTGGAATCCCTCCCCGAGAAGGACTGAATCTCAGAAGGAGGCTGCTCAGGCAGAAGGTCCTGAGTGAAGACCAGTCCTGTGTACTCAGAAGTCTTTCCAGTTACCCTCAGAAGCATTCCACCATGCCATTCCCCACAGCCCCGACTTCTACCACAGCCCCTAATTTTCTCTTCCTCGGAAGGTATGTGGCAAACAACAGTTTCTGTTGGGGGCTATCCCCAGACCCCAGAGCCTGCCATGGGCATCAAACAAGGCTCTGTCCCAGGAATCAGCAGCCCTTGCCTGCACAGGGCCAGTCAGTAAGTCAGCTGTTTTGAGCCATCAGATCTTTGTAGCTGGATTAACCTCTGCTATCTAGTACTAAGGCAGCCAGAGACAAGGAGGAAACACACAGGCTGAGTTCCTATACAATTTTAGGTACAAATCCAGGCGGCCATTGGATATAGCCCATGGCCATAAGCCCTGGCTCCACTTAGCAAGACTTTCTAGTGAGTGTTAGACCAAGGGGACCTAGAGGCATGTTGCCTCCCTAGTCTGTGCATCCAGAAAAAGGAAGGCAGGTTGTCCCTCTAGTCAGGTTCCCAGGGGAACAGCTCAGACAGCACAAAGCAGACATCCGTGTCTCTGTAGAGATGCCTAGGTAAAGGAGCCCTGAGACTTAGCCCTCTCCTGGAGCATGGCTGCTTTCCTTGGAGGCTGCTAAGCCCTGATCCACCTAGAAGACTTTCTTCCCTCCCCTCCCCTCTTCTTTTGTTCCTTCCTCTCCTCTCTCTACCCCTTCCCACCTCCTGCTTATATTCATATATGCTTGCATCCATCTGTTCATCCATCCATCTGTCTATCCATCCATCTGTCCATCCCTGTTTCATTGGCAAAACCTTAACACCAACCCTTCATCTCTTCATCAAACAATGACTCGGGCCTCAAGGACTCAGTAGAGGGCACACGTAGTCTTTACCATCTAAGGGTTCTTGCCATAGACAAACCCACATCCAACCCACAAGCCACTTGAGTGAGCACCATGTTAAACACATGATAGAAAGCATTCTGGAAGGTCAGGCTTCCTCCTTAAGCCAAACCAAGAAGACTGACCCTTGACAAAAATCCCTCTAGCTCGGGATACCAGCTCTCAGTACTCAAGAGTCTGAAAGGAAGAAATTCCCTGTAGGCTGGGGGCAACTGGCCCCAGGCTCTGGATTGTGATTGGCCACAGAGCTGCCCTCCAGCTGTGCCAGCTCCTAGCTGTGCAAGCCCCCAGATGTGCGAGCCCTGAGATGTGCCAGCTCTAGGGTTTGTAATAAGAAAGAGAGCTATCTTCTGGATATGAAGGGACCATGTTGGGGCATCGGGCTACTGAGGGACAGGGAAACAAAGCAGGGTTCAGTCTCTGTTCCAAGTCACAAGCCTTGTACAGAATGGTACATACCCCAGAAGGCAGGGCTAGCCATCACTGTGTCTGGAGATGTGAAAATATTTCCATTTTCTAGTATCCCGGCACAGCTGAAATGTGTTGAGGCCATTTGAATGAGAAATGAGTTCCCATCAGAGAACTGGCTTTCCTCAACTCAAACGACTGCTCCTGCCTCGCATGACTCTCGTGCAAGTGAGAACAGAATAGCATATCCCCAGCATATGTATCCCATGGTAAATACTGCCAGCATGGGCTCTTAGCTCATCAGCATGTGGGTGGGGCTGGGCAACTCAGAGATCTCAAGATTATGCTCTCTGTTCTTGGAGGATAAAGTGACGTGGTATCTGGAAAGTAGAATTAAGTTTCAGAAGGGTCCAGGTATGAGTTCCAGGGAGGCAAGAGGGACAGGAGCCCAGGGCTGGCCTCCTGGGAAGCTAAAAGGACAGGGCCCCAGGGCTGGCCTCCTAGGAAGTTGGAGGGACAGGGTATTGAGCCTGAGTAGAGATACAGAGGGGCCAGGGTTGGCCTCTTACAGGGAAGAGGGACAGGGCCTAGGCTTGGCTAGGAACAGGGGTTAACTTCCTGGACAGTGGGTGGAATGGAGCCACTGGCTAGATTCCAATGAGGTTGGAAGAATAGGGCCCAGGGACGATTTCCTGGGGGTTTACAGGGACAGATATGGGCAGGGGCACTTGTTCCTATGGTGTCCATGTCGGTCCTACTGCTACACAGACTTCAGCATCCATTGCCCCTGACTGAGCTAACTCTGCCTGGCAAGTCATTTCTACACAGCATCTCACCGAGTCCTCATACCCACACTCATGGAACTCTGTTACCAATGAGGGAACTGAGGTACACAGTGATGTCCTTATTGGGAAACAAATTAGATGTGATGTCTTTCAAGTTTGCTTGAGGGCCATATCCAGGAGTCACTCAGAGTGTCCGATAACTAGAGTAAAGGGCAGGCGCCCCAGCTGGGTGGCTCCAGAAGAATCCAGGCTGCATGCTTGTCAGGGTCATTACAGTTGGCAGACCCTGGGCTCTCTCTGGGCTTTCTCTGGGCTCTGTGAGGTCCAGAGCAGGCCATCTAATCCCTCTTGATAGCTGACTCTGCTGGTACTTCTGGAATTGCCCTAATGTTGGGCAGGGATGCATGGCTCGTGTGCCTTCCCCACTGAGCTGTAACCTCCATGGTGACCTACTTGTCACCTGCTCCGATGGGTCCTGCAGGAATGTCCAGGCTACAGTCTGTGGACCTTATGCTACCTCAGAGTGCTGTGGATGACACTGTGCTGGCTTTAACTGTCAGCTTGACATGACATAGACTCATCACAGAAGAGAGTCTCAACTGAAGGATTGCCTGAAACAAATTGACCTATGTCTCTGAGAGATTGTCTGATTGTTAACTTATGTAGGAGCCCACTGGAGACCTCACTGTTCCCCAGAATGCACCTTGAACTGTGTAAGAGTGAAACAAACAGGAGTATGCCTGTTCTTTCTCTGCCCTAGATGAGGGTGTGACTAGTTGTCTGTCGTTCCTGCTGTGACTTCCTCTCAATGATGGTCTATAAACCACAACTGGAATCCAAATAAATCCCTTCTGTACTGGTTTTGTGTGTCAACTTGACACAAGCAGGAGTTATCACAGAGAAAGGAGCCTCCCTCGAGAAAATGCCTCCATGAGATCCAGCTGTAAGGCATTTTCTCAATTAGTGATCATGGGTGGGAGGGCCCACTGTGGGTGGTGCTATCCCCTAGGCTGGTAGTCCTGGGTTCTATAAGAAAGCAAGCTGAGGAAACCAGGGGAAACAAGCCAGTAAGTAACATCCCTCCATGGCCTCTGCATCAGCTCCTGCCTCCAAGTTCCTGCCCTGTGTGAGTTCCTGTCCTGACTTCCTTTGGTGATGAACAGCAATGTGGAAGTGTAAGCTGAATAAACCCTTTCCTCTCCGACTTGCTTCTTGGTCATGATATTTTGTGCAGGAATACAAACTCTAAGAGACCTTCCCCTCTCATGGCCACTTCCAATCAGGATATGTTACCATAGCAACAAAAGTAAAATTAGGTCAACCACCCAACACAGAATCATACACTTATGTAAAATATCATGGTATTTGTGTGTGTGTGTGTGTGTGTGTGTGTGTGTGTGTGTGTGTGTGATTTAATGATGCAGTTCTTAAGTGTAGGCTTGGTAAGTGACAGCGTCATGAAATTGTCAGGGCCTGGAACAGCCCTGGAAGAATGGCCCCTGTGGTGGTTCGAGTGAGAAATGTCCCTAGTAGGCTCATGTACTCAAGCACTTGGTGAGTACACTTGGTGAGTACACTGTTGGAGGGAGCTGTGGACTTTGAAGAGCAGAGCCTTGCTGGAGGAAGTACATCACCAGGCTTGGCCCTTGAGAGTTTATAATCTCATCTCACTCATACCCTCCGCTTTCCATGGGTGGTTAGAGATGTGAGCCCTGGGTTTTCCGCTCCTGCCTCCATGCACACCTCCACACCACAACGGGCTCCCATCCCTCCCTCACCAGGAGCCAAATAGACTCTTCCTTCCACAGGTTGTTTTTGGCCGTGGTATTTTCAAAGTAAGCAATCTGGTCCTCTTGTCTTAGCATCCAACAGCACAGGATCCTAGATCATATACTGACACCGTGTCAGTAGGCAGGCAACTGAACCCTAATGCTGGAAAGAGGGGAAACTTTCCCACATACCCAGCAGGCCATTGAAGAGCTTTGAGAGACATATCGGGGCTAAAAAACAAAAAACCAAAAAACAAAACCGAGCATGCCTGGGCACACAGCTCTGGGCAGCTGGTGGGCAGGCTGTTTTCTGCAACCCCAGCATGTCCTTTGAGAGACATTTCTCACTCCTCATCAATCAGACACAATCCCCTCGCTCCTATTAAGGTGGAGAGAGCTGCCCTCCATGCTCAGTGGGCCCCTGATTCTACGGCCGTGCATCACACAGCGCCAGCCCCTGGCTTCTTCTCCCTGACCCCACATACTGCTAAAATATTGTCCTGTGGATAGGAAATGAAAAGGGTACAACCTTATTTCTTCCAAGATCACCCAATCTAGCCCAGAGGTATAATAAAACCCCAAACTTTCCTTTCAGAATCATCTTTTATAAGTAATGTCTTCCCACGTTAAGTGGTAGGCACACGGTTGTGAAATCGGACGCAAGGCTCAGCGGCTCTGAGTGGATTGGGGATTTGGGAGAGGCTGCTTTTTATGGGTAAGGCTCCTGGAGATTATGGGATGCAAGGGACATCAATGTGGCAGCACTGTGCTTTGTCACCAAGGCTAGAGGGCCTTAACTGTGTTGTCTTGACCACCCTCCTGTAGCTGTGTAGGACTTGAGCCAGGATCATCTGTCTCTTGTATGATTTTTTTTTTTTTTTAATAAAAGAGGGGGCTAGTAATATGGCTCAGAAGGCAAGGATGCTTGCTGACAAACCTATCAACCCATGTTCAAGCCTCAGGACCCTTGTAGCAGAAGGAAAGAACTGACTCCCTCAAGTTGTCCTCTATCCTTCACTTGTGTTCCATAGTGGGTGCCCCAGGAAGCCTGGTAGAAACCACAGTCGTCTTACAGCCAGCCATAAGTCTTTGATGTGCCTGCCATACTGTTGGTGAGCCTGGCAGTGCCAGCCGTGGTTCTGGGGCATGGGAACTGGTCGGTACCTCTCCAAAGCTGTCTTCATAGGATCCTGTGAGTCACATGGGCATTTGTCCTTATAAGAGGACTCTTAGTGGGTTTCAAAGTGGCCACCAGCTCGAAGACATGGCAGAGTGTTCTAGTGTGTTCCAAGGACCCAGTTCTCAACATAGGGTGCCAGGAAAGACATGGCCAAGGCCTTTTTTATTTTTATTTTTATTTTTATTTTTATTTTTATTTTGGTCAAGGCCTTTAGTGAATTTCCCAGACTCTGAGTGGCATGATGCCTGCTTAGGTCAGGTACCAAGGGTACGCATTGATTCTGAAAAGCTCAAGTGTTTTTAGTACTCATTCAGTTATTCACATTGAAACACGCTATAAAGCACAAGCTATTCTAAAATTCTTCATCCTCCTGCCTCAGTTTCCAAGTGGTAGGATCCCAAGCATGAATCACCATGCCTCCAGAAGTATTTTTAAGTTAGATTCGTAAGGGAGAGAGTGGTAAGTTAAGTACTGACCTCTGAAATGGAAGTGGAACTTTCCAGAAGGGCCCCCCCCCCTTGAAAGTCCAAGTTCTATCAGGTTGCCTATATCCCAGGGAGCTCTCAGGGTTTGGTCCCTCATGTGTGTGAAAGCAGGTGGTGCCCATCTGACCATCTCCAGAGGCCAGGCTCCTCACCCAATGTTTTCTTGGTGTTCATGAGACAGAACCTTGCAGCCCAGGGCTGTGTCCCAACCTCACATCCTGCCTTTACAGAGGAAAGCATATGGTACACACGCAGACACAGCAATGCATCCCTCCTCTGATCACAGGGCTGCCTGTCCTTACAGCTTGGCTGTTTGGGGGAGGGTCTCCAAAAGGCTTCTCTGAGATGAATAGATAGTAAAAAGATGCTGTACCACCTCACCCCTATGCTGCAACCCAGAGACATACCTCTGGTGGAGTGGCAAGCCAGTCAAAGAAGTGGCTGAGGAGGTGCAGCTCAGTGGGCAGAGGGCTTGCTTAACATGTACAAAGCCCTGAGTTTGGTCTTCATCACTGAATGAAACCAGGTATGGCCCTATGCATCTGTGATCTCAGCAGTTTGGAGGTAGAGGCAGGAGGAGCCAAAGGTGGAGGTCGTCCTCTGTGACATGGTGAGCTCAATGCCAGTCTGAGATTCGTGGGATTCTGTCTCGAAAGAAAAAAAGAGCTGGTTTAGCATGTGGTCCCTGTTCTGTTGGCCTATCTTCTTTTTACCGTTTCTGCAGACACATTGCCCTCATTGGATTCGACTGTCAGCTTGGCACAGCCTAGAGTTGTCAGAGAAAGGAATCTCATCAGAGGGATTCCCAAATCAGGTTGACCTGTAGGCATGTCTGTGGGAGATTGTCTTGACTGGTAATTGATTGGTGTAGGAGAGCTCAGTCCATTGTGGGCGGCATCATTCCCTAGGCAGGTGGTCCTGGGCTGTAAAAGAAAACTACCTAAGCATGGGCCTGTGAGCAAGCCAGCAAAGTGACATTCCTTCAGAGTTTCTGCTTCAAGTTCTTGCTTCTGTCCCTGTCCTAACTTCCCTCAAAGGTGGACTAGGACTGGGGAGTATACGCTAAATAATCCCTTCCTGTCTGGCTGCTTTTGCTCAGGGCATTGTTGTTGTTGATGATGACCACAGCAAAATAAAGGACAGTAGAATAAAAGTCAGCAGTGGGCTCTGGCTGCTGTGGGGTAGAGCTTCTGGGCCCAGCCCCCACTCTCTCAGGAGGAGACATGCTCCAGAGAGAGGCTCTGTCTGGGCTGAAGATCACAGGCAGGTTGAAGAAGAGGCAGATCTAAAGCCCTGCCAGCCTCCTGCTGTTCAACCGGCTCCCTGGATGGCAGCCCCTGCTCCTGTGTGTTAGAAGTGCATTGTTTGGTTGTATGAGGCCTCATCTTGCTCGGATAACCCTTTGGTCACATAATAAGCAGGAAGTGGATTGTGTAAAGAAACAGATATTCTCTTACAGCATTGGAGGCCAGGAGTCCCAAATACAGTGTCTGCACAAGTCCTTACCCCAGGACTCTGGGGGTGGGGTCCATCCACACCTATCCCTGCATCCAGCAGCTGCCTTAAGCCTCAGCTTCCCCATCATCTCCTGCTGGCTGCTGAGTCACATGGGCATCCGGCCACATCACACTGCAGGTTGTCTCTGTGCATCCTTTTCTGACCTATCTCAGGACACTGCCATTTAGTTTCGGTACCACCCAAGTCCTGCCTGAGATCCTTAATTAAGCCTGTAGAGACCCTATTTTCAAATAAGTTCCATTTGTAGTCTCAGAGGCTAGGATGTAGGTGTAGTAATTTGGGGGCAAGTTCACCTTGGTAGGTGCGTACCTTGCCAAACCTGCATGGGGCTGAGCCAGCCTTCTTAGCAAGACTAGAAGACAGGGGTGGCCACAGTGTAGGGCTTCTCTGCCCAGCTGGTTCAAGTACATTGCTACTTCTTGATGCTTCTGCTGTAGATTCTTAGTCCCAGTCACCCCTCCTTGCTCTCTGGCACACGTGTTTCCTATCTTTCAGCACCTATATCTTCCTTCCAAGTCTAAGGCATGGTAGTCTCATCTCCACTCTCAGGTCTCAGTCTCAGCAATGTATCAACTTCCTTGGGTAAAACTCTCACCGGGTCACCCTTTCTTCCCACATCAGGCCAGCATTCTGCTGGCTGGTCAGTCACCCTGTGTGTACCCTCCTAGTCTAAACAAATATGATGGAGCTATGGTACTGAGCAGAGAGCCCAAGAAGGGGCAAAATCATGCCTGCAGCTTGATAGAGGCTGTGGTGCCCATGGAAGCCCAGGGTGACCTGCAGGGAGAGGTGGAAACAGATCCAACTGAATGGGGCAGTCACCTTGTGAATGGACAGAAATGTGCTCAGTGAGATTCCAGGCTGAGACAACAGACAGAGAGACAGACAGACTGACAGATAGACAGACAGACAAGTGGAACCTAGAGATTAAAACAGCCTCAGCCTTCCGAACAGCAGGATCCAGGGACGCCTCTGTTGTTCAAACCCCAAAGAAAGATGGAGCTGGCACATTCCCTGCACCACGACCTTGGTAGACAGAAGAGGGAGCTGCCATGGAGAGAAGATTTCCCAGCAGCCCTCTCCGGTGCCCCCAAAGTCACTCTCTCATTCGCTGACTTTCTGAGCCCTCTCCAGGCAGTCCCGGAAGCCAGGGAGCATCATCATGCCCTTTTCAATTCGGCCACAGTGACTCATTTCCTCTTTACCTTCTACTCGCTGCTATCATTTGTCTGTGAGAGAGTCTGTCCCAGGGAATACCACGTCCCTGCGCTAGGGGCTTAAGATGGCAAATCCGAGCCTCGACGAACCACAGAAGTCGTTATCATTCTCCACGTTCGCTCGCGTGTTAACGACGCCTCGGAATGGCGATAATTAGACGAAGCATCATTTCGCACCACCGCCCGCGTGCTTCACGTTTATTTATCACCGTCCTTTTCTCCGAAGTCAGCAAAACGGAGCCCACATCCCAAAGCATTCAAGGAAGGGACCAGCGCTCGACTGTTAATTACTGCCTCATAGGCATGGAGCCCAGTCATTAGCCCTGGTCTCTTTCTGGGGTCTCTCTCTCTGCCTCCCTGTGCCCCTTTCCTGGTCCAGCTGATGTTTGCAGGTACCCTCTGCTCAGCCATCAGGGGCTCATACCACACTACATGCTCAGGCAGATTCCATCAGCCTGGCTATAGCCACAAGGGATTAATTCTTACCATTCCTGCCCTGTGTCTTGGGCTGGGGAGATGGCTCAGTGGGTAAAGTGTTTGCCTTACATGTGTGAGGACCAGAATTCGATTCTCAGAACCCACGTTGAAAAGGGGTCAGGGGCAAGGCAGCATACACATGTAATCCCAGCATCATAAGGGGCTCACTGGCCAGCTAGCCTGGTCTGCATAGTGAGTTCCAAGCCAGTGAGAGGCCACATACATGTGCATCCACATAAACATACATACACGTATAAATCAGTTAACTAAACTCATAAGGTTTGTAAAACAGGAAAAAAAAAAACAGAAAAAAAGGAAGGGAGGGAGGAAGGGAGGGAGGGAGGGAGGGAGGGAGGAAGGAAGGAAGGAAGGAAGGAAGAGAGCCTGCCTCACATGTAGTTAAAACAGCCTACCCTGGGAGTTAGGTCTTCCACAGATGAATTTGGGGTACACGACTCAGACCACCAAGTCTCTGAAAGCACTGTAGCCTTGGCTGAGCACGCGTGTCCCTGTGTTCTCACTCTCCGTGGAGGTCCGTGTAAGCGGCATCATCTCAGAGGCAGTGTACTTTAGACAGCATGCCACACCACGCCCCTTTGAGATGGAGGGGGTCACGTTTCTTCTTGGGAAGAGAACAGGAGGGACCCTAAGCCCTCCTGACTCTCAGAAGCAAAGAAAGGACCACTTTCCTGAGGGCTGGGTAGATGTCAAATACCTGCTGTGTCAGGCACTGGCTAGATTCTTTGTTTTGTTTGGTTTGGTTTTTTTGTTTGGTTGGTTGATTTTTGGTTTTTGGTTGTTTTTTTTTTTTTTTCCGCCGAGACACATCTGAGGACCAGAATTCGATTCTCAGAGCCCACACTGAAAAGGGGTCAGGGGCAAGGCAGCATACACATGTAACCCTGTGTAGCCCTGGCTGTTCTGAAACTCAATCTGTAGACCAGGCTGGCCTCGAACTCAGAAATCCGCCTGTTCTGCCTCCCAAGTGCTGGGATTAAAGGCGTGTGCCAGCACTGCCTGGCGACTGGATTCTCTATATACCTCCAAGTATCCTGTACCAGGCATGGTCCCATGTTCACATACATGTTCTCAGTAAGCCACAGAGCGGCCCTTCAAAGACATGTTATTGATACTCTTTCCAATGTGCAGACCTGAGCTCAGAGGGCCTAGTAACTTATGCAAGGTCACACAGCAAGCTAAGTAGTATGATGGGATCTGAACCCACGTCTTTTCTTTCTACGCTATGATTGTACCATGTGTCATGAGTATCAGAGACAGGGCATCACACATCACTTTCCCTTTAGGGACACAAGACAAAGATGGCAATGTCAGGCAAGGGTTGGGGGGTAAATCATGTCACTTGTTTTGCCTTTCTGGGGTGGCTGTACTGAAGACTGTGGATGGGCCCACCCAGGACAGAAATGCATTCTCTCGAAAGTCTCTGAGTTGGGACATCACATGCCATGGTGTCTGCAGGGTGGGTGCCTTGTGCTTTTAGGAGAAAGGACCAATTTCAGAGCTCTGCCGGCCTCTGGTTCCTCGAGTTTCTGAGGCACAAGGCTGTCAGTGTCCTCCCCATGTCCTCTCAGAATCCTCCCCCAGGGTGTGCTTGCTCTGCATCCGCATTTGTGATTCTAATGAGGGGTGGCCATATTGAATTGGAGCCGATGCTAATGACCTCCTTACAGTTTGATCATCTGCAAACACCAGATTTCCACAGACACTGGGGCTTGAGCTGGACAACGTGTGTGTGTGTGTGTGTGTGTGTGTGTGTGTGTGTGTGTGTGTGTGTGTAGGTCACAGGTCACCTTGTAACAGTAGTGAAGGCAGGCATATCTGAGTCTTCTGTTCAAGGTGGCCTAAGGAGCCATGTTTACTGAGCTTCTAAAGACAGGTCAGGAAGCCTTCATTTTGCCTCAGGTTTAACTGAGAGAAGCAACTGGGTGACTGCTGTTGGTAGAGTTGCAGTTTGGGTCTAATTTGGGCAGAGCTGAGGATAGAAGGGGCCCTTACACAAGTCTGAGCCCCATGATGGATTCATGATCTAGGGTGAGGCTCTGGCCCAAACTCAAGGAAGGGAGCTCCTTGCTAGGAGTGGTCTGGCTGCCAACATCTTACCACACATGCACATGCATGCACACACACACATGTATGTGCACACACATGCAAACACACACACATGTGCATGTGGGCTCAGGCTATGGAGTGTCTCAGATATGTCTCTATTCTCCAGGGTTCCCCAGCCACACACACCCATGCCTTTTTAAAAAACTTCCTCAGACAATGAGGAGTTTCTCCTGCATCCAGACACAAATCTGCTTTACCTAAGTCTGTGTCAGCTCAGACTGGCAGGGTCCCTAATAGGCCACTGCTCTACTCCAGCAGCTGCTTGTGGGGACCTCCAGGACCCCAAGAGTGAAGCTCCCTCCTTCTTGCACACTGTGGTCCCCTAGTCATTTTTTCCATGGCACACCTTTGACATCGTGGAGACGGGGTCACGTGTGGTGCCTAGAGCTTGACAGAGACTGGGCCACACATCAAAGTTGCTGTTGCCTCTGGAAGAAATGAGTCTCGCTGGCTTTTCACTTTTGTAAACATGGGTCTTGCAGCTGAGTGGTGATTACTCTCACTGGGGACTGAGGACAGACAGGGTCACTTTGGAATCTGAGTGCTATGCAAGGTCCCCAAACAAAGAGGAGCAGCACATGGCATGATAGCAGAGCCTCCTGAGCCAAACCGTGAAGGAGCCGAGTTCCTTACACACACACACACACACACACACACACACACACACACACACCTGTAAGTCTTTCTTCTGCAGGTCAAGGATAGCATGTGATATCTTCAGCCTCAGTGGAGGACGGTTGAGCAAGAGTAATGGACACGGACCCGGAACCTGACCTGACCTGAAGTGTGCAACAGCTCCTGTGCAGAGCTTCAGCCCCTTGCCTCCCTGTCTCACAGGGGTGGGATCCCTCAGGGGCTTTCAGGGGGCAGTGGTCACAGGGAGCCCTTGCCTCTGCATTTGGAGCTGTTTATAAATCCCAACGTTGTGGGAAAGATTGCAGCCAGTTATTCGGGCCTGACATTTATGGCAAATATAAACAGGGCATTATTATTACCAAATAATAAACTTCACCTGACCGTGCGGACAGCCGCACTAAGAGCACCGTGCATGAGTTTTTATATAAACAAAAAGCAAAGTGACATGCCCCTGTTTTCAATGCCACCACTATAAACCAAGAAATAGATGGGCAGGAATTTGAAACATCAGGAAAGTGCTAGCTCGCTGCAGCCATGTGAAGTCGCTGTGGCTAAGGGTGGGAAGGAGAGAGGGGTTAAACTGGGAGAGTAGAGGTGCAGGAAGAAAGGAAGGGGTCCTGTGTCATATAGAAGCTGAGCTCCGTGCCCAGTGAGGGCTGTCCATCCTGTCACTAGGTCCTTTCAAGCCACTGTTGGGTCATCTAGGAGATCTGGTCACACGTGCGCTGTGTGCTCCCCCAAAAGAAAAATTGAAAAGACCCTGCAGCCTGTGCCCACCAAAGACTCTTGGTCATGATGTCATCCAGGTCCCAGATTCTCCAGCCTTGTTACTAACAGAGGCACAGTATCGAACTTTGTGATCATCTGGACTCAGGGGTATATGAAGGTGTTCGAATGATGTCCTCACTGGCTTCCTGTCTAGGGAATATCCTTTACCACCCACCCAGAGAAACTCTCCCAAGAAAGACATTTTAAGGTAAATTACAATAGGTCACACATCTGCTGGGCCTCTGGTTTCAGCCCAGCAACTCTGGCCCATGGAAGTTCCTTTGGGTGCTGGGGAGTAATGTGGGGTTCAGCTTGAGCTGAGGCTGGGGTCCAGCTCAGAGCCGAGGACTTCCTAGTTTCTCACCTGGGAGTTAGTCCTACCTTCTTCCTGGCTGGGCCCAGGACTCTTGGCAAGCCCCCATCTGGGGTGAGAAGCCTGGCACAGGAAGCTCTCATGGCTTACAGTGAGCCTACCTCACTCAGAAACAGAGAAGAGGGACTAGAGAAACTCTGTTCAGCCAGGGGTGGCAGTCTTGCCAAATAACCACAAGTACTCTTGGGTGTCTGTAGGTCCCAGGCTCCATGTGGGACATTAGGCATCACCATCCCAGAACGAGGGTGGCTGCACAGAGACAGAAAATAGCAGGGACCTCACCAGTCTGCGTGAGTCAGGAGTGAGCTTGGCTACATGCACAGCCAGACTTCTGACCGACCCAGTCACCGGTGACACAGATCATGGTTGTGCGATCAATTGCCTGCAGTCGAGGTTGGAATCAGCTTGTCCCCACTGTAAGCAAATGGCAACTCATGTCACATCTATGCCTACAGTCCTCACTTATATCTCAGCCCCAGGTCTCTGACACTTTCTGGGATTCTCCATCTGGCTGCCTGCGAGATATCCCCAGACCTAAAAGAGGCAAATGCAAACTCCATCTAAACCTCCACCAACCATACCATCTTCCATACCCACTGTCTGTCTGTTAAGAACATCAGGGACACCTGGATCTTTCTTCCCTGCCTTCTTCATTTGCTGGCTCAGCCAACCCCAACATCCCTACCCCTAGATATACCCAAGCTTGTCTGCGTCCACCGTTGCCGGGTCTCCATTCATTCTCCACTCACAGTGTCATAACTACCACCCCCATTAAAGCACCCCGGTGGCTCTTCCTCTAGCCAGAATCCCATTTAAACTCCTGCAAGCAGATTCCCCTCGACCCAGGCAAGCCTGCATCTCATTCCCTCCTACCCGCTTGGCTCTAGGCAGCCAGGACTCCTGGTGAGTCTTCCGGTTTGCTGTCTCTAGCCATACTCTATGCTTCCCACTCTACCCAACAGCCCTGCTCCAGTTTGGCAAGGCCAGGTCCACTTGGCCACAGATCCCTTCTAACATGTTGGGGCTCAGCTCTGTAGGCACCAGGGGAGCTTCATTCCAGGCCATTGCTGTTAATGGAGGTAGGACACTGGTCAAGTATGGAGACTTTAGAGCTGGGACTGTAACTCTGTTGGTAGCATGCTTGCATAGCCTGCTAAAGCTCGCTCTGTTGCCAACAACACATAAACTGAAGGGGGGGGGAGAGTGAGAGGAGAAGCTTGAGGCTAGCCTGGGCTACATGAGATCCTGTCACAAAATAAAAGTAAAAATTTAAAACGAAGGAATAAAACACCCCCAGGGACTTTGGAGTCCTTAGATACAGACACAGATCCTGACTCCTCCGTTCCTTCACTGTGACCAAGGACACCTCACTTCTGTGGGCTTCTGTTCCCTTCTCTAGGCTTAGGTAGGTGCATTCTCTGCCTCACAATGTCACTGAAGATTTGATGGGTGTCTGAGCTATGGCCACCTGTGAGCCCCTTCTGTCCCCCCCTTCCCGTGACCTTTCCAGAAGTGCATATCTGAAGCCCTGGTTCTCAGGAATCCCTTCACGCTGGTGTCCTGGGTCAGGCTGAAGGCCATAGTTACAAGAGTCTGTGGGTGCTGCGGTACCCACATTGCCTCAGGAAATTTGTGGAGAGGTCTCTCCTCTCCAAGGAGGAGAGACCACGCCCAGAGCTTCTCTCCCCTCCTCTGACCTTCCTCCCCCCAATATAAAAAGTAGCAGTTGGTAGGGAAGCAGAACCAAACTTCCCTCCCCAGGCCTGTCCTGTGGGGGACCATGAGGGGCCATCTAGGGCTCCTGCTGAAGAACAGGGGCTACCAGGCTGTTCAGGTCTCCTGATGCTGCCCTTTCAAACAGTGATTGGACCTCTCTGAACCCCCATTTCCTCGTTTATAAGCACAGCTGGTATGAGGGAGGTCTCAGGGCACAGCTCCTCCCCTCCATAGGCATGAGGGAGGTAGAGATGAAGTGGTGGGAATGGGCAAGCAGTCCTAGACTGCTAAGCTAGATGGCTTGCCCCCCAAAAACCTTTTTCTTGGACTTGAGGGATAACGTGAGGGTTAAGAGCCTTGCTGGGCTAACATTGGGAGGTTCGCTGTTGCCTATAAATATAGTTTCATGAGATCAAATGCCCTCTTCTGGCCTCCATAGGCACCCACCCATTAACACACATGCGTACAAGTATGAATACATATAAATAAACATCTTAAAGAATAAAGCTACTTAGCTAAGAGTCCAGGAAGTCTGGGAAAATGATTCCCGTGTGTCTACTCATTTGCTTTTGTTTTTAAACAGGCAGGTGGGGGCTGAAGAGATGGCTGAGACATTATGAACGATGGCTGCTCTTCCACGGAACCCAATGTTGGTTCCCAGCAGCCACATGGAGCAGCTCACATGTCCCTGTAACTCCAGCTCTGAAAGCTTGTTATCAACAATGTATACCTTTAAAGGCCACTGTGTGTTTAGAGGAAGAAGTCCCAGGTGGACGTATTCTTTGCTCGGCCTGGCTTCCAGGTGGTGCTCAGGGGTTCTGGTTCCTGCACTTTGTGTGTGCCACTGATTGCTGTTGGATAAGAAGTCCCATAACCAGGCTGGGAGGCCCGGATCAGTGATACGCTATAGGAGAAAGGGTCTTTTTAACAGGCTATGACTAGCAGACAGGGGAGATAACCCAAGTCCTCATTTTCATTCACTGTGTTGGGGACATGGGACCCTTGGGTTGCTTTTCTGAATCTGTAGCTAAATGCCCTGGCTTGATAACAGGCTTTGGCCTCGGGGTAAATTCGCCTATTATCTGGAAGTCACGGAAGCAGACGTTAAAAATGGACTTCATTATATCACAAGGAGTCCGAGCGTGGCCTGCTTCTCATGATGAGAAATAAACTTACCGTCTGCTTGGTGGTGTTTTACAGTGTTTGTGTTTTTTACTGATGTCCTCACACTTAGGTGACCCACGTTTACGGCAGGCAGGGTTTCTATCCCCTCCTTCCAGGGCCACGGATACCAGGCACCGCCCCTCGGGGAGCTAGCCGAACCTGCGGGTTTCTTTCTTCCGAGATCACGTGACCCGATGAGCATGTGGTTAAGGAGGGCCCGCTGGCTGTATCCAGACCAAATGAGACTTTGGAGTCTGATTGATGGGATCTTCTTACAGTGACACATGGTATTTATTGAAAGGACAAGTGGCTCTGGCTTTGAATCCCCAACCCCTTTATGTGTGACTAACATTAACAACTGGGACACGGGCCGAGGATGGGCTGTGTCGACACAAAGGCCCTGTGGTCTGATGGCGTTGGCTATTAAACTCTCACCTTTTAGCAGCCTGTGAGGCAAACAGAGGAACAGAAAGCTCCCATCCAGAAAAGTTGTGGAGACTTGTCTGTCCACAATGGCTGTATAAAGAACTTTGGGTGGGACCTGCTTTCAGAGGTGTCCTCTCTGGGCTTCTTTGCTCTTACCTTGCTGCTTGCTTGGGGTACCCCTGAAGCCTTTTCATTGCGATGCTGATGACACCAGGGCCAGTGGGAAGCCATCTTGTCCTCTTTCTCGTGCCAGGTAGAGGCTGTGGAAGATGTATAGTAAGCATGCCATAGTTGTACCTAGTAGCCCCGAAGAGCTAGGCGGCTGGCAGGCCCAACTTCTGCTGGGGTCCCTCTACTGGGCTTCCCACTGTCACCCCTGGCATAGACAGTCTCCCTCTACCCCTCCTAACTCCCAGAAATCCCAAGATTCTTTAGCTTCCAGCCACATCACGCCTCTTCCCCAAGTCTTTCCTTAGAAATAATCCGTCTTCCACTCTCTGTTTGCAACTTGACTTTAGCTGTGACATGACACGTTTATGCGTGTGGTGGTTGATCTCCAGGGGAGAGCGGGCTGGGCCTACTTGGGACAGTTTCTTCAGTATCCTTGCCCAGGCTCTTGTTTGGATTCTTGGGTAAAAGCCCTAAGAGGCAAGAGGCAGAGTGGGAGCATGACTGGCAGGAAATACAAACACTTACTTGTGACCACATTAGACACAGGCCAGGGCTAGCGTGTGTGTGTGTGTGTGTGTGTGTGTGTGTGTGTGTGTGTGTGTAGACACAGGCCAGGCGCTATATTGGACCTGGGTCCACCTTGATACCTCATTTTAATGTGATAACATCTATAAGACCCCATCTCCAAAGGTCACAGTCTGAGAATTAGGGACTCAAGGTTTCAGCATGGGAATCTTGGGAGATGCAAAGGTTGCAGACAAGCTCTGTCCATGTGTCACTGGGGCTTCTACCTCAGGCAGGCCTGGAGGCCATTTCCTCCACAGACATGTTCCCCAGGTCACCGTGTCAGGTGGGCTGAGAGGATGGCTTGTGCATTGGTGTGAAGCAAGGTGTCTCAGTCCACCATTCCCCAGCTCAGGACCTGGGTCAGGTGGCCTCTGTTCTCCTAGGCTCCGTTTCCTGCTTGCAAACTGGGAGAGCAATTCCCCACCCAGAGGGCTGATCTGTGACTTAGCAAGATGACAGCCAGCCTGGGTTACCATCCTGTGCTGGGAGCACAGTGGATTCCCATGGCTTTGTGTGAGTCCCTTTGCATCCTGCCTCGTCTGCCACACATTCCCTGGGCCTAGCCAAGCGGTGGACAGTGTTGGCTGACCAGAGATTGAGGAATCACTACACATGAAGAAGGGAGATGAGAGAGAGGCCTTTTCCTCCCCCTGCCCCTGTCTGCAGCCACTTGGCAGGCAGGGTGCAGTACACCGTGGCTGAAGGGACTTTACTGCCAAGCTTAATGGGGTCGTTTTCCGCAGCACATAAATCAGCCCGCGTGCAGCCACTGCTAATGGGATTTGCCCCTGGAAGATAGGCTAGGTGTGAGGGGTGATGTTCTGGAATTTTCTTCCAACTCAGGGCAGCTTTCATCATGGAAGCCAAGTTTGGCTCTCCACCTGCCAATCCGACCAGCGAGTTGAGTGGCTGAGCTGAAAGGAGCGCGTCTCGGTTACTGTCTCGGGACACCTGGCGGTGGCAGCAGGAGGAAAGAGGAGGCTTTTTGGATTCTCTGTTCCAAGAGAAAGGATCCATTATGGTGGGAAGGCGTGGCAACGGGAACAGGAAGGGGGCAGAGTAATGGACATTGGGGTTCAGCTTGCTTTCGCCTTTCTGTACACCCAGGACCTCAGCCTGTGGGATAACAGGGAAGGTACCCGACTCACACTTAAGAGTGGATGGATCTTCCCATTCCACTTAGGCTAATCAAGACTAAGCCCCCACAGCACGCCCGAGGCTTGTCTCGTCTGTGGCTCTAGATCCTGTGAGGTGACAGTATTAGCCATTGCAAAGAGACACAGTATGATTGCAATTTGGGGTCCCTCCTCATCGAAAGCTTTCGCCCTTGTATTAGACCGCATGCATTCACTTACCTGGTGAGGCCGCTCAACTTTTAACTTGGGCCTGGTGGGCTGGAGGTGCAAATAGGGCAGATTTGGTCCCCAGCTACCACATCTGGAAAGTTCTTTGGGGAAGGGATGTGGTTGGGCAAAGCTGCTGCAGGGGGTGGGGGGGAGGAAGAGGCGGGATGGAGCCTTGTAGAAGACCCTTGACAGAGCTGGCCCAGTCAAGAGGTGAGGCCTGAGATGCCCAGATCACTCGGGAGGCATGTCCCTTTTCCTTCAAGGCCTTCTGTGACTGCCTGTGGGAGAGAAATGGGGACTTGGGTCTGTGTATCTAGCCACCTGGTGACTTTTCTACAGCTTGACTTTTTAAAAAGTCAAAGTGAATCTCATCCCATGCAATAAATATTAACCTGAAAGGCTGGGGGTACATTAAACTTTTATGTGTGACAATCAATTTCTTATGCAAGAGAGGCGGTGCTGCTAGTTAGAGGAATTTGGAGCAGCAACGCCCCTGGTGGGGACCATCTTCTCCTGCCTGGTTAGTTGCACCAGGTTGCCTTCAAGCTGGGTCCATGTATATTAATCATCTTTGATCCTCTGTTCCCTTTCCACTCTGACTGTATCTCTCATGATTCCCCAAGCCCTGGGGCTGCTCTCAGTCTTGGCTGTTCTTTGAGGAAGAATTTCTGATATCTGCCCTCTAGGCGTTTAATATTCCTCAAACATGCAAGGCATAATCTGTGTTCTAGGAAACCAGCCCAAGACTGTTCTCGATGCTTGCCTCTTGCAAGCAGTCATCGGAAGCCGCAAATGCCCAGTGTCCTCCTGGGAGCCACACAGGGGTCAGCTACCTACTTCACATCCCGGCCACGTAATATGGTAGCTGGTGTGAATCCTATCTTGCAAGTGTGAGCACTTCTCTTAAAACCTGAGGAGAGTTGAGTTGGCGACTGCAATACATAGTAGGTGGCGTGAACAGAGCCGCTGGTCTTGGATAGCGTTGGGTAGAAGAGGTGGGTGTGGGTAGTTGATGGTCTATGATAGTGCTTCTGGACTTGGGTGGAGTAGGTTGGTGTGGGGGGAGTTCCTGGTCCTGGATAATGCCGGGGGCTCACGTGGGTAGACACGGTGGTTACTGGAGAGTCATGACTGTTTTTGCTTACCTGCTCCATCAAGCAAGCTCTTCAGAGAGGAGAGAGTTAGGGAGAAACTGTCCCATGCCGAAGTGCTAACAGGTCCGGGGCCTGCGGGATGTGCATAGTCTGCATACCGCCCTTGTCCGATCCAAGTGCTACATCAGCAGGATGTGGTACTTACTCTGTGTCACCCAGGACATGTCCTGGGCTGTTTTTCTTGCATCCATCTCTCTTGGTGATTAATACCTTTTTTAATGTTTGGCTACAGTGACTTCTTAATAAATTATTTTGTAACCCATTGAAATCACTTGGTAAGCTCTTTGTTAAACACCTTTAAGAGGCCTCTAGCTATAAAATATGACTTTATCATTTCCCCATTCCTGGACAGCTGCTGTGACACACGCATCTCCGAGGTTGTTAATAAATAATAAATGGGGTGATGATCTGGGGGTGACCTTTTGTGGAATATCATCCATCAGTCGGACTTCACTTACTCCTTCCCTTTAGGGTGTCTCCGGCTTTGGGTTATGGCAGTTTTTTAAAGTAGGTGGTTTGGCTGCTGGTGCGGAGTGATGTGTCACAGGGTGGGTGACATTGGAACCACCAGGGTATGTGGTTGCCTCGAGAACCCTCAGAAGGACCTGAGCTCTGGGATCAGCAGGTCTGTTTTGGACCTGGTGTGGGTACACTGGCCTCCTCTGGTATATGATGGACCCGCGGCTCTATCCGAGCATAGACTGTGGCAGAGCCGTGGCCACCCGACAGACAAGGGGTGTTCCAGAATCATGGCAAGCTGAAGAGTCTCAGGGAATTAGCCACACCTAGGACCAGAAGATACCCATCACAATGCCACTGAAACTTAAAGTCCAGAAAACTGGAATGGATGTGTAGCCCAGTACCTGGCAGCTTCCGGAGGAAAAATGATTCAGAAGAGCCAGGCGTGTCCCTATAGCTAGGCGGAACTGTCCACTTGGATCTTGAACATGGTCTCCATGACCAGTGCTCACCATCAGAACGAGTCTGGATCCATCAAATCATTCATAAGCAGGCATCCACAGAGAGCTGACTGTCACAGGGCTACACAGCAGCAGGGGTGCCACAGGGAGAAGGGCATGGTGTATGGGCTGGTTCTGTGTCAACTTGACACAAGCTGAGTTATCACAGAGAAAGGAGCCTCCCTTGAGGAAATGCCTCCATGAGATCCAGCTGTAAGACATTTTCTCAATTAGTGATCAAGGGTGGGAGGGTCCATTGTGAGTGGTGCTATCCCCTAGGCTGGCAGTCCTGGGTTCTATAAGAAAGCAAGCTAAGCAAGCCAGGGGAAGCAAGGCAGTAAGTAACATCCCTCCATGGCCTCTGCATCAGCTCCTGCTTCCTGACCTGCTTGAGTTCCAGTCCTGACTTCCTTTGGTGATGAACAGCAATGTGGAAGTGTAAGCTGAATAAACCGTTTCCTCCCCAACTTGCTTCTTGGTCATGATGTTTGTGCAGGAATACAAACCCTGACTGAGACACATGGGATCCCACTTCTCCGGGGATCATCTGCCTCTCAGACTTGTGCATGCAGGTAAAAGTCAAGTGTCTGTACTTGCTGTAGGGACAGCATGATGGAGGCTTTGCGGTCTGTGGATGGGGTCAGAAAAGAAGAGGCTGCCAGAGAAAGGGTGGAGGAAGGTGTGAAGACAAGAGGAGTAGAACGTTCTTGATGCACTGGGAGCAGTCGTCTTAGTGTCACTGGATGTGGGCTCACCAAGATGGGATTCTTCCGTGCTCCTTGCAGCAGCCCAGTGGTGTGCATGTTATTCTGGAAACCATCAGAATCTATGGTATGAAGCAGTTGTCCACTACACGGTTTGCGAATTAGTGACTGAACTCCCAGATACGCGGATATCTGTTCTTGGACAAGTTGGGCGTGGTGGTGGTGGGTTTCTGGTGTGGTGAGCTCCAGGCTACATGTGGCTGATGCTGGGTTGATGCTGAGAAAGGGAAGTAGGATATGCTGGGGTTGCGTGTGGGGTCTCTGATGGGGCTGAGGCTCTATGAAGACTGGTACATGGTCCTTGGAGTCTCTCATTTGGATGCTGTCTTTCCAGCCCCTCCCTGGGCATCCGCAGAAGGCTCTTGACAGCCACCCCTGTGGGTTGGCTTAATGGATCAAACCTGCGACACCTCTCAGGCATCTGAAAATCATCCTAGAATTATCTCTGGAGTTTTATTTCCTTAGTTCTGTATAGATCACGTTTTATTGTTGGACACTGAAACCTCGTTACTTTTGGAAGTGCTACCAATAGGCCATTACCCAAAAGGAATTCCTCTCTCCTCTTTGATTAAAACCTCCTGTTCCTATTTTAAAAAATAATTTCCAATGGATCTGACCTTTTTTTTTTTTTTTTTCTTTTCTGAAGGTATAGACACCTAGCCAAGAGCTTTCTTTCCCAGTGCCCCAGGGTGGCATAGAGACTTGTCTGGGGGCGGGGTCAGCATAGCAGCCTTGCTGGGGTCCAGCACCAGGCTTTCTGTATCTGCCATCTTGGCAAGGATCACCCTGTCTCGCCCTTTGACTCTCCCGTTTTGGAACCGATTTAGGGAGTCAGCCCTGGGTTTATTTATCAGCGAGGCGGTCTGGGAAAGCTGGTATAGGACCCAGGGTTTGCCTTGTCTGCTGATGAAGAGGGCCCAGGGGAGGTGTCTTGTCCCCCAACCAGGGGGTGGGTAGGAAGTTGCTGCCCAGAACTCACCAGTCCGTGGCCTTCTGCGAAGCCACCAGAGACCTGAACCCAAGAGTACATGTTCTCTGTGGCCCTGGAACGTACGTACCCTGTGATACTCAAAAAGTCCTTGCACGGTTGAATTTATACCAGCATCAGAAAGCAGTGACTTAAGGAGTGGCTGTGAGGTTCTTGGGGGGCAGAGACGGTGTCACTGTCCCTCACAATGGCGTACACAATGACAGCAGTCCTGCTATGCCTGCCTCCCCTCACTCACTTGCCTGAAGCTGTGTCTATGTTGATGCAAAGCCTTGGGATTCCACCCTTGGTAGAGTCTCCCACCTCCCCTACCCCCACTGCACGGGCCCACCCAGGTCCTGCTGAGTAGTTGCAGATGGAGGAGGGAGCTACTGTCCTTGGCTGGAGGGACTTTAGAGAGGAGGTGCCCTCTCTCCTGGGCCCACTCCTTCAAGGCCCTTGCAGTGCTTGGAGAAAGCTCAGAATATCTCCACAGCTCCCACAGAGACACTGACGGGGTGTGCATGTGGCTCGAATCCCTTTCTAGGCTCGGCAGATGGAATTATTTACAACCCCTGGTGCCTCTCTTCCCCTGCTCCCCTGAGCAAGGCTGGCAGGTGAAGTGGATGCTCTTTTTGCAGAGCTAATGATGACATTCAGTCTTCCCACCTTCCCCCAGCCCCCCAGTGTCTTCTACCGTGTGGCTGGGGATATTCCTCCTTCCCCAGGCAAATTAGAATGTAGCTGCAGGAGACTGTGGGGAAGCCCCTGCAGGCGGCAGGGATGCTGTACCCTGCACCAGTGGGAGCCTGAGACTGCAGCTTCCTGCGAGCCTGGTTCCTGGTGGACTCTGTGGGGCCCCCCACTGTGGATGGTCAAGGGGAGAAAGAGCACCAGTTTTTGATTCAACACATGTGTATGTGTCACCATCTCTAGAAGTTAATTTTGGATGGGACTTCACAGTGGTTATGCAAAGCCTGCCCTTAGCCTCATCCCTGGGCCCCTGGGCCCCTGGGCCCCTGAGCCCCTGGTCCTTTCCCCACTCTGTGGCTTCTGCCGCCTTCATCGATGCCGTCCTTCCCTCTTGGAAAAAAAAATATCCTGCTGACAGGAGCTTTCTAACTTGTCATTTTGGAGATCATCAACAAATTCTATAGAGAGGTGACCTCCATTATGAGGAAAAGACTGGGAGTTGGACGGGCCCCAAGCCGAGGCGCTGGAGCCTCCTCTGACTGGCAAGGTGACATTGTGTGTCATATCAGCATTCATGGCCAGCTCTCTTCTCCTCGGAGAGTAATTATTTCTTTCAGAGCGAAAGGTCCAATTTGCTGTAAAGAACAGAGCCCCAGGTAAAAGGAAAGAGCCAGCTATGAGCTCCCGTGACACAAAGGACACCGGCTGCCCCCCATTCTCCGCGCTGCTTCAGACTCTACATCAGAATGGCCATTCCACCAGATTTATTATGTTTATTTGTACTTCCTTCCTGCCACAACGCATTAGGGAGGCTGCACACTCCTTCCAGGAGGCGGCTCAGCAGGTAGAGCCAGGCGCTAACACCCTTGGGCTTCTGCGTCTGCCTCCCCATGGCCCAAATGGCTGTTCACGGGTATGAATTCCCTAGCTGTGTGCCCTCCTCCTGGGCAAGGGTCAGCCGCAGCTTACCCACTTCCCAGAGTTTTCTAAAGGTCTGAGGGGTAGAAATGATGATCTAGCTGGCCTGGGGCTGCCTGGAGTTGAGCTCTAAACTCAGGACTTGCTAGTGTAAGAGCTGGGGGTTGAGGGTCCTTATACAAAGACAGCCTTCACTTCTGACACTAGTTGCAAGTTCAGGGGGGCTAAGACAACCTCAGAGAGGACTCAGAAGTCGCTGAACTGTTAAGCTCGTAGTTCTAAGCTGCCATAGTGATAGGACAAAGATTGGCGAAAGCAGAGGGGGCCTGCGAAATGGCTCAGCTTGTAAAGGCACTTGCTGCCAAGCCTGACCATTTGAGTTTGGCCCCCAGAATATACATGGTAGAAGAAGAGAACCAACCTCTGAATGTTGTTCCTGACCTCCACATGTGCACAGAGATAAGTATACGAATAAGCAAAGATAAGAGACACCAGGCTCCTGGGGGAGGTGGTCTCTGTGTGGAGTCATGGGCATCATGGCTTCATCATTGTGCAATCCTATGAACTAAGGGAACTAGCTTTGCCTCGCCACCCAAGGTCTTCCCTGGATGGGGTCATAAGGACTCTGGGCCAAGTGGCCTTGCATGGCTGACTTCTATCTTCTGATCCTCTAAGGATAGATTTGATGCTACACAGTCCCTGTGAGTCTCATCTCTCCTGATTCTGCGCCTGCCTCAGAGTACCAGCCCGAGGCCCAAGGCCCTTCTCTTCCTCAGTCATCAGCAGTCACTGTCCCTGACCGTGTCTTCCACCAGCACCCTCCTTCCTGTGGGGCATCAGGGCTTCTCACGCCACACTGGCATCAATGTCCCTCACCTCCCACTGCAGCAATGACTTTATTTGGTTTGATGTATATGAAGAAATAAAACTCAGAAGTCAATTGACTTAAGCGGGGAACAAAATGCAGCCTGGCTGTTATGGTGTATGCTAAATTTTAATGGCATTTAGAAAGCGTTTTGTGGGGTAGAAAATAGAAGCAAACCCATCAAACCTCAACTATGCTCTATGTTTTATAGTGCAGAACATTTTTCTGCTACAATCCAAAGACTTTAAAATGTAATAAGGTACGTTCGAACCCAAGGGTTTTAAAATATACGTAAGAAACACAAGCGTCCCAAAATGGAGTAAACTAATCCATTACGACCCAGGTCGGATTTGCGGGAAAACACACATTACCGGGACCACTCTTAACACTTGACGTTCCACAGGCTGTTATTTATTGGCACGTGTGATTGTTCAAGGATTAATATATTGCTAAGTGAGAAGGAAAGTGTATCTGGAAGAGGTTTTCATCCTCGGGGTTGTTGGGATTTTTTTTTTTTTTTTTTGCTATTTATTACTGTGTTTACTCATATATATTTAAAGCACATGGCACACGAATTAATATAGCAATTGAGGAATGATACAGATTTCCCATTCCTACATTTCATTAAAAATGCATGCAGATTTCCATGGGTGTCTTGTAGATGGTGCTGTCCTCCGCCCCTCTGTCGTTTTTTCAGGATTCTTTATCTTGGGTCCAGATCCTGGGTCCTTTGACGCAGCCCTTTTTAAAAAGTATGTTTTTCTGTGTGTGTGTGTGTGTGTGTGTGTGTGTGTGTGCGCGCATTTCAGTGTGTTTCTGTGTATGTGTGTTTCTGTATATGTGTTGTGTATTTCTGTATATGTGTGTGTAGTGCTTTGTGTGTTTCTATATATGTGTATGTGTAGTTCTGTGTATGTGTGTGTGGTGTATATATGGGGATGTGTGCATGTGTGCGTGTGTGTGTATGTGTGCGTGTGTGTGTGTGCGTGTGTGTGTGTGTGTGTGTGTGTATGCGTGTGTGTGTATGTGTGTGTGAAAGCCAGCGGTCTGTGCCATGAGTCTTCTACCACACCCAAACCACCTTGCTTTGGAGCTGACGTCTCTCACTGAGCCTGGAGCGCACCAGCTACGACAGTGAGCCTCCTGCTTCCTCCTCTCCAGTTCTGAGATTCCAGGCAGGTGCTACTATCCTTAGCCTTTACATGGATTCTGGGTTTCCAAACATGGGTCCTCATACCTTCAGATCCATCCTTACCCATCAAACCATGGTCCCACAAGAAGACCTACAGAGTCAACCAACCTGGGCCCCTGGGGGCTCCCAGAGACTGGGCCATCAACCAGGAAGCATCCAGGGGCAAATGTGCAGCTTGTTCTTCATGTGGAACCCCTAACAAGTGGAGGTGGGGCTGTCTCGGTCTCTGTTCCCTGACATTGAGTCCCCTTCCCCTTCCCCTGCCTGGACTGCCTGGTTGGGTCTCAGTGGGAGAGAATGTGCCTAGTCCTGCTGGGACTAGATGTCCCAGGGTAGGGTAGTACCCAAAAGAGACTCCCCCTCTCTAAGGAGAAGGTGAGGGGACGATGGAGGAAGGTGGGTCTGGAAGGAGAGGAGGAAGGGGGGCTGTAATCGGGATGTAAAGTGAATAAAAAAATAAATCATTAGAGAAAACAAACAAACAAACAAACAAACAAAACCCAGCCCAATGCTGTGTTTTCAACCACCATCTTTCCCAGATCTACCCAATTGTTTCTCTGGACCAAAGCACTTGAGAAATTCCCCATATCAGGCTGGTTCCTGTCAGCAGTAATGCACTTACCTTTGCGACCCTGCGTCCACCTCCCACACTGACTTGAAATGTAGGTCTGTTCTGTGATACCCACATTGAAGGGCATGAAGGGGTCCAGATGTTACCAGCCTCCACGGTTCCCTACCAAGGTAGATTTTTGTCTCCCACCCTGGGAACGTTTTGGTTTTTATAACTAAGGAGGTGGCACCTCTTTCATGAGGTCATCTGAGGAGGAAGTGTTGTTTCACTGCCAGTGGGCACGACCCTCTGGAATCCAGCGCTAAGCTAGTCAAAGTCTGGGTAGACCATGCAACTGTTTCTGTTAGTCCCCCTTAACCCTGAAGTCCTTGCTGTTGGCTGTCATGTTTGGCTCTCCAGAATCAGAGGGCTGGAGTCTGTGTGGGGTGGGTCTTCAAGGTTGGCCAAAGCCCTTTCCAACGTGTCTTCCTCTTTAACCATCACCAGGACCCCTCCTTGCTACCAACCTTTCAGGAGTGATTGTTCTCATCAGCACCAATGAGGCCCTGTGGCTGTCCCTCAGGAGGCACACAGTCCCAGCGAGGATAGCTGTATTGGTGTGTGTGTGTGTGTGTATGTGTGTGTGTGTGTGTGTGTGTGTGTGTGTATGTGTGTGTGTGCCGGTCGAGTTGTGTTAAACTAGCATTCGATTTTCTCCCTAAAGACAAATACAATATCCAGAGGTTCATACCTGAATCTACCGTGCAGCAGAGGGTTTATCGCAGGCTTTTCTCTGCAGAACAGGGACGGCTGACAGGCAGACATCCCAGAACCTCGATCTCTTACTGAGTCCTACACACAATCCTTGCTCCTCACCAGTCCTAACAGCCTCTGCTTCTCGGTCTTTCACACAAGCCGCTGCCTTTGTGCCTGCTTTTCACAGAAGACCTGATTCAATCCCCACAGCAGCCTATGATGTCAGTGGGTTCTTATTACTTCTACTACATGGGAAGGGGGCCCAGAGGGGTGAGACTTGTAGCTGTGGAACCCAAGACTGGACCCCAAAGGAGCCTCTAGGAGTTGCGTCAGGCACATCAGGAGCCACACTCTATCGAATCTATCCTGGGTTAGCCTGGTGGGGCTTGCTTCCTGCCTTAGGTGTCACAGGTGGAGGCCTCACAAGCTGAACTATCTCCTTCTAGCCACATAGAACCAGCAGGACTCTCAGAGCCTATAGAATGACCACTCTTATGCCCAGGGCTTCCAGCCTTGGCATTGTCAATGCTTATGGGACAAAGAGGGTCTTTCTTGGAGGGCTGTCTTGTGCTGTTCAGAATGTCCCCACTTATCCCAGTCCCCTCTAGCCTCTAGTCTTGTCTTTAACCCTTTGCCAGAAGTCCCCTGTGTGTGTGGTAGCAGCAGGAGACTGGGTGTGGGGGGTGTCATTTGCTGGGGTTGGGAAGTGCTGCTGAAGCCTGGGTGGGGAACTCTGCTAAGGCTTACTTGTTAAAGGGTCTTACTCTTGGAGGGTTTCAGCTGTCCTGGTTCCCGGATACTGAACTTGAGACTGAGGGAGGTACAGAGTAGGCACAGACTCTGAACGTAGGCAGGAGGGACGGTTCATTCTCTACCTCTACCTGCTCCTGTCCCCTCCACCTGAAGATCTGGGGGAACTGGGGAGCAGAGGAGCCGGGGAATTGGGCCTCGGGGGATGCCACTCCTAAACCTGACCAGAGACCCAGAGGGCACAGGAGCTGGGAAACGCCAAACAGCGATCTCTGGTCTCCAGACAACTTTTCTTTTCTTGCCTCGTGGGGAACGTATAAATTATTTGGAGGGCGTTATTAGTCTTTGTGCTTCTGAAAGGGGTTCTGCATCTTTAATAGAGCCTGGTTTGGAAACATAACTCACAGAGTTGTACAAATACCCCATCAATAGTGCGGTGGCTCATTTCATTGTTCTCGGCGCATGGAATCTTCGTTATTTGCACTGTTGATAAAAGGCGGCGTGCTCAGAAGATCTGCACCACTCCATTTAGCTGGGAACAATGATTTATTCCTCCCTCACCACTGGGCATCCTCAATTTCCTTGGGTAATAAAGAATGCTCCCACGGATGGGCTGAGCAGGGCCGACTGGCTGCTCTGAGCTTGGCAAAGTCCATAAGAGCAAGAGGGGTTCTGACCAATGGCCCCGAGAAGGGAGAAACCTCTCGAAGCTGCCTCCAGCCCCACTGGCAAACCGCAGCCTCCGGTGCGAGCCCAGAATTAGCACATGTCATTGATAAATTGCCCAGGAAACGGTGGATCCCCGATGGAAAACAGCCCATCTCAGCACAGACAGCAAGCAAATGCCAGCTCCAAGCCGCTTTCCTCTGCAGACAACATTCTAACAGAGCCTTATTCAGCTTCCAGTTGAGGGCTGGGCAAAGCCTGTGCCCGTGTGCATACTCTGGAGCCCTGGTTTGCTCCATATCTGAGAATTCACCGACTGACTGCTGAGAGGGGAAATAGGAGCAATGGTTCCGATTGAAAATGCAGGAAGTTCGTATGGAACACAAAAGGGGGATTGTTGCAGTCTTAGGTGGAATGGGCTTAGCAGAGGGAACAGGAGCAGAGGGGAGGGTGCGGTGGACAAGGATGGAGAAGGTCTGAATAGCTGCTTTCCCCTAAAGCACAGAAGCAATTTGCTGCGTCACAGACTTCCTGAGCAGAAGGGAAGATGGGGTGGGAATGTCAGTAGCCTAGGAATGGAGTCCTGGCTCCAGAGAGTCCCTCCAGCTGTAGAAATGGCTGCCGTGTTACCTTCAAAAGGTGTCCTTAGCAGGGAAGGGAATAGGGAGGCTGAACAGTGTGTCCGTGGATCCCAGATGCTGGGGGTGGGGGGTAACTTCAGAGTTACTGTCAGACCAGCAGACAGACACCAGCCTAGCCACGGACCTGAGCTGGACCCGAAGACAGAGTACTACTTCGTTTCTTCCCCAGATCCTCTGTCTGTGCTCCTGTGCAGTCAAAGCTAGATGACCCCTCGGTAGAGTCATCTGCTTCTAGAAGGTTCTGTAGTCAGAGGACACAGGTTGGAACCTGACCCACTTATTGAGTGGGGGGGGGGGGAATTGAGTGAGTTTTGGTGACCTATGAAAAGGGGGTCATTGAACCACCTCTAGGACAAAAGGCCACTCTCCCCAGTTCCCTAACTAGAAGAAAACCTTCTCTCGTCTACCACAAGCCCCTCCACTCCACCACTGGCCACACTCAATGACTATGGAGAAATTGTTTCCATGGTAACCAGCCTCATGCGCTTCCTGGTTGCCATTGTGGGTCTGAGGTAGACACACATAAGTACATTGGCGTAAGCAATTACAGTGCCAGAGGACCCCCACCTGGTGCAGATAGGCAAGCTTGCTGGGGTGTTAATCCGAGTTTCTGTCCTGAGCAGCCGCAGGTTTGGCCTCTTCCCACCTTGTTGGTCTGCTTCCTCTGATTAAAGGACACATGACTCCATGTCACCCAGGCTAGAGGACAGCCATAGGTTCTGAGGCCTGAATTCCAGGCAAGAGAGGTAAGTCTGGTGTGGGTCTGTGACCTTCACGATCTGACTTTTCCAGTCATACTGGCCTTTGAGTGATCTGTGGCAACCTAGAAGGCTGTGGAGCCTGCTCCCCAAGCCGGGGGGGGGGGGGAGGAGGACGTGGCAGGGCTGTTTGGAGGGGCAGGATTTAGAGGATTGCAGGCAGAGCTGTGGCTCCAGCCCCATGTGGGATCATCCTTGGTGAGGGGGCACTGCACCAGGTAGGGTCTCCATCTGCTTGCTCCAACTGCCTGGACCAGAAACGAGCACCGAGTCCCCAGATTTTAGAGTGCTAATGGGGAGACTGGATAAATACCCCCAAGGTCACCAGCAAAGGGTTCCCTTGGGCCTCGTTTATCTACCTCCAGGTATATCTCACTGCAGAAATGCTTCTAATCATACACAAACGGAGAACAAGAAGGACGCTCATTACTTATTTATTTGATTGTGAGTTTATTCATCTCTGCTTCCTCCACCAAGCAGATGGGCCTGGGTGTAAATGGACAGGCATTGGCTCTGCCCTGGATAGTCGTGTGGACTGGGTTAACATTGTTATCTGCCTGCCTGGGTGAGATATGTAAAGCAGACTATCTACACGATCTCCACCCGTGACTTCCAGGAAAGCTAGACGGGAGTCCATAAGCCATTGCTTGCCTGTGACCTGTCTGGGCTGTCCTGAGGTTACTCACCTGGCACCTTGGAGCTTCTACAAAGCTGGTTCATAGGCAGTGCCTAATTTAAAGTCCAGCGGCTAGCCCAGAGGCTTGCTCACTCCATTAGAGCAAGCTCATGGGGGCTGTACTCCCATTTCCTCTTTGAGGACAACATCCAGCGCCCATATAACACTAGGAGTCAGGAGAGAAAAACTGTGCATCATCTGGCATGTGTCCAGCACCACCCCAAGTCTGTGTTGCAATAGGTGACTAGTGTATCCTGCAGATAGAACCAGTGATCTGCCCACCCCAAACCAGTTATTGCTTGCCCTCGTGCCTTGTGCACATGAGCAGGGTTTTGTCACCTGCTTCCTTCTTGGCCACGTTTGAAAGCTTTAAGGCAACCATCCTCAACCTCCCTAATGTAACGCTGCCACCCTTTCATACAGTTCCTCGTGTTGTGGTGACCCCAACCATAAATGTATTTTGTTGCTACTTCAGAATTGTACATTTCTGCTGTTGTTAATCAGAATGCAAATAGATGATATGCAGCATATCTGATATGTGACCCTGTTCAGAGGTCCTTCGACCCCCCAAAAGGGGTTGCAACCCAGAGCTTGAGAAGCCCTGCTCTAAGGGATATGAGATTGCAGATGGTATCAGAGGTGGGGGTCCATCCCTGCCCATTCTGGAGTGGCTCTGCGGAGGTACAGCTGTCTCTCGAGCTCCCATCCCAGTCACAGCCTGGCTGTGTTCCCAAGGGAGAGGGAGCCGTGATGTCCACTCACCTCCCCACTCTGCAGATCAATTTGTTCATTCACGCAGCAAGCATTAGCCGAGGACTTCAAGAATACAAGGCAGCTGTCAGCAACACCTGCCTCATGATCCTGGGAATCCAAGTACCTGTGTGTGGCAGTTGGGAAGGTCAGAGAAGAGGCGATGTCTGGTGTCTGGTTCAGGTGGGGTCGCTTGGTGTAATCTCTCCTCAGCCCAAGGCTGGCTTCCCTGGGGTACAAACTGGCTGCAGGCATTTCAGACTTCCCAGTGACACCACCCACCCTCCCCATGAAGAGAGAACTTATCTCTTCCCAACCACCAAGGACCACGCCCTCCTCTCCGTCCCTGTGGCTCACCAACCATCCCTGACTGCTCTGAGCCAACCAATGAGCTGAGACTACTGTTTGACAATCCACAGCCCGTGGCCCAAATCCAACCTGCCATCTGTCTTTCGTTTTTATAAATAAAGTTTTATTGGCACACAACCGTGCCCATTTGTCAATGTTGAGTATGACTGCTTTTGCAAAACAGAACTGAGGTGTGACGGAGACTGTATTGCCTGGAATGCCAAAAACATGTACAGACAAGCCTCTTGTGGGAAGTTTGCCACCTGTGGGTCTATCCTGGGAGACGGTGCTGGGGGAAGTCTCCAGACTTTGTGAGGATAAACAATGGGAACGGGAAGACGCAGAGTAAACACCAAGCTCTGGTGGCATTTCCACTGTGGCAACACTTGCTGTCTATCTACTCACACATCAAAGCTTGGCCACATCCCACGTAACCGGATGCCATCACCATGCCAGGGACCCCTGATATCAGAGAAAGAACCCTCAGAGTGACCAAAAGGAAGACGAGACCGTTCTCTGGAGTGAGTTGGGCAGAGTGCTGAAGCCCACTCTGGCGGGGCAGGGCCAGAATGCTCAGCGGAGCCAAGGCCAGGCTGCAAAGGCCAAGCATGCGCAGTTCTGTACTGTTTACTCTCCCGTTGCTATGGGAAAGCACTGTGACCAAGCGGCTCAGAGAGATGGTTTGCTTGGGTTTAAGGTTCCAGAGGGCTTGTGGCAGTAGCTGGAGGCTGAGAGCTCACGTCTGGGGTCACGAGCAGGAAGCGGAGAGAGCAAGCTGGAAAGGATATGTTTTCCCACCCAAACCTCCTCACCTGAAGTCGCATCACCAAGTGCGGGTGACTATGGGTGTCACTTGTCACGAAGCCACCACAGTCTCCTCTAGCTGGGAAGTGTCCAAAGCAGATAAAACCCACAGTGCAGAGAGACAGGAGGGAGCTCTGAGGGTGGGGTTAGGGGCCATGGAACTTTCAAGGAGTTTCCTTCCAGGGTAATGAAAATATTTTGGAACCAGAGAGTGGCAGTGCCGTGCAGCTCAGAATATAAACTCCCCCCCCCACCACCCTGAATTGGACACTTAAAAATGGTATGTTTGATGCTGGGTGAATGTCATCTCAATTCAGACATGGAAAAGTCAGAGCCGGGGTCAGCACCAAACTCGGGAATGTGGGAAGGTCTGTGGGAATTGTGAGGGAGGGAACTCAGTTTCCTGCTTCCCAAGTCGGGAGGTGCCCGATCCCTCTGCAAGACAGCCAACAACCCTCAGGCACCCCCGAAGGCCCTCTTCACCTTGCTTTTGTGGGCACCCCAAGATAAAATACCACCGCGTGTGACAGCAGTCTATAAACCTACCTGCAGGCTTGGCGGTTTTCTTTGGCACCTTTGTAAAAATATTATTTCCCACCGCTCCCCGGTTTTTATAATGTCAATATACTCAGATCCTGCTCCTGCTATTACATTTTATACACGGTGCCACTTGCCTTATACCCTGGAGCACATGTGTTTTTCTAAGTTGGCTTTCAAAAATAGTTGGTTTTTGAAAGAGCTATCACAGGAGAACCACTGCTAGTGCGACTGCAGGGTTTTTTTGTTTTTCTTTTTAAAATTGTGGTCTAGAGCAAAATAAATGCCCAAGCCCTTAATTGAAATTCACCTTTAGAATTCAAGTTGTACATTTATTACAATTTGGGATCCATGGTGAGGAAACATTATACGTGGAGATTCATTTCCTAGGAAGCTTCTTTGGTGATGAAATTTAAATTTGGGGAATGGGGAAAGAACACGGGAGGTTATTTCAAGACACTGGCAGAAAAGGCTACAGTTTCAAATCCTGGAACAGTGCCACAGAGCACATTGTCTTTCTGTGGCTGTGACCCCACGTCCTGAGTGTAGGGCCTCTCGAAGCCTCCCTTGATCAGAATTCTCGGGAAGAGAAGGGCAAGTTCAGGTGGTGGCCACTGAACCACAGGCAGGATGGACAAAAAGAAGTTTCAGGACCTTTGGTGTAGTTTCTGACCTCTGTCCTTGTTATCTGGGATCCGGAGCTCATTCATTTCTTCATGAGTTCACATACCCTCCTGTAGGTGGGGAGGGTAAAAAAAAAATGTTTCATATGAGAGATTAATATATGCCTATTTGTTTCTTTGATTGATTAGTCTGGATGAATAGATGGCTGAATATATATATATATAGATAGATAGATAGATGTAGATATAGATATAGATATATAGAGATATAGAGAGAGATGGGATAGATAGATGGATAGGTGGATAGATGATAGATGGATAAAGACATACATACATACACATACATACATAGGTAAGATAGAGATAGATGATAATAGATACATGCATGCATACATATGTATGTACGTGCACACATACATAGATACATGCATGCATACATATGTACGTGCATGCACGCATACATAGATATATAGATGCATATGATGATAAGATGGTTAGATGAGAGATGTTAGTGATTGAAAGAACACCTGCCACACTGGTGACCATGTGATTCAAATGTGGCAAGGCATGGGAAGAGCAAAGTGTAAAATGAACTTATCAGGGTGTCACGTGCTCAGTGTATGTAAACCCCAGTGCTGTGGTTGTGTAGACAGGATAAGCCCTGGAGCCCCTCTTGGCTGCCCAGCCTAGCCTAATCAGCCTGACAGCCAGTAGGGGTTCCTGTCTCAAGATAGAAAGTGGGTTAGTGAGATGGCTCAGCTAGTCAGGGGGCGTGCCGCCAAGCCTGGTGACCTGAGTTTGATTCCCAGAACTCAAACGTTGGGAGAGAACTGATTGCACGTAAACTGTCTTCTGACTTTCACATGTGAGCCATGACATATTCATATCCCTCACATGTGAGCCATGACATACTCATATCCCTCACATGTGAGCCATGACATATTCATATCCCTCCACTCACCCCCACAAAATGAATAGATGTGGAAATGATCGACTACGGCGGAGAGCATTTGAAGAAGCCGCCTGACATCTACTCTGGATTCCACTTGTATACACCTGCACACACACATGCACACATGGGTGCGCACACATACATGCAGCACACACACACACACATGCACACGTACACAAACACATGCAAAGCAACACTCCCGACAACACTATGGCAGGGCAGAACCCAGAACAGTGAGGGAGCAGTGTGGAAAGGCTGTCCTTAATCAGCACCCACCATTTCAGGAAGTACAATGGCAATTTAATTAATTGCCCATCGTCAGTGCTGAAGACAGAGTCTGCAGGAATGTCTATAGAATGTGAGGAAATTGTTACAAATGGAACATTCTCAACCCTGGCGATGAATAACAAATCTAGATGTCCTACGAGACGTCCTATGCCTCGACATGTCTATTATTTATATGAAAATCTGGCTCTTTGAGGAGGATTCCCCCCAGAGAGTTGGGTTCCTTTTCCTATGGATATAGGAAGTGGCTGTCCTTTTGCCTGGTGTCTCACCTCTCAGGCATTCTTAGCAGGGTTTCCCAGTGGATTAGGGCTGTCGCACTTGACCACACCTCCCTGGTGCTCTAAACTGAAGCAGTCCTTCCCTGTGGAATGCAATCCCATCCCTCTCACCGAGTCTTTTGTGCCCAGCTGAGCATTGGTGCACCAGCTTGAAGCATGTCTGGGTGCCAGGCAGAGGTATGCAATTTGGGCTCTGTGAAAGCCGTCTGCCCAGACTACCTTGCTGATCTGCTATATGCTCACATAGAGCAGCAGCCACTGCTCCACAGAACAGCTGAGCTGTGGCCAGTTGGTTTATCCCGAACATTCACTCTGGGATAAACCAGACACTGTGACAAGTGCTTTAGCCTAATGTTCTTATACTTTGGAAGGATCTCAGAGATAAACTACTTTCTAAAGAAAGTGGTAGGAAAATGTACTTAAGAGTCCAGAAGTGAGGTTTGCCAGCAATCACTTAAGACATGTAAGTTGGCAGTTTGAATTCTCTACCTTGAAAGACTGCTCAGTGACTCGGAGCCAGAGTGGTGACTGGTGAACTGTCTTTATCCTGCCCACCCATAATTCAGGACTACTGACCTCCACAGGAGGCTTCTACCTAACGGTATGAGATAGATGCCTTGCATAGAACTACAACTGTACCCTGACAAGAAGTGGGAGACCACATGTGATGATTAATCTTAATAGTCTGCTTAGTGGTATTAAAATCACTTTGGAGGTGGCCCTCTGGGCATTCTTGAAAAGGATTATCTTGATTATGTTAATTCAGGTGAAAAATACCTGCCCACCATGGGCAGCATCATTCCCTAGTCAGGGCATCTGGGACTTAATAGCTAATCATCCATTTGTTCCCCTACTCTTGACTGTGGGTCTCATATGACCAGATCTCTCAATCTCTGGCCACTGCAACCTTCTCATCATGATCCGCTATAACTTGAACCAAAATTAACCATTTTTTTTTTCATTGCTCTGGACCATATTTTACTACAGTGACTGAGGATGTAACTAATACACCACATCCCAGCTATATCTCATCAGCTTCTATCTATAGCTACATAGAACTTCAGAAGCTTGCGGTATACTCGTCATGTAGATACCAGGTTGAGGGTGGTGATGCGTAAGGAAGAAGAGGACTGGTACAGGCAGACATCAGCCATTTCTGCCAGGAACCACATCACAGAGCTAGTGTTTGTTGCTGGTGAATTGAATCTGTCTTCTATCTGCCCCTCTCTATGAAATCATAGAGGTGCCCAAGGCTGGGTAGGGCTGCTGAGAGGCACAGGGGGGTCATCCTGAGATAAGTCCTGTGAAGTTGGATGGAGCGGAGGGCTCTAAGAGATGCTGCCACCATTCAACAGGACAAACCCAGCCCTACTTCACAACCTCAGGCCAGGCCTCATCCTTAGACACCAGGAACTGGAGCATAAACAGGTTCACTTCACACTTTGCCCTTCTTAAACCTTGCCATGTCTGGATCCCATGGTAGCCAGTGTGGCAGAGGGGCTTTCAGTCACAGTGAAGAGGCTGTGTAAGGATGCATCCCACACCCCACTTACTTCTGGAGCGCATTCATTTCTTCATTAGTTCACATGCCCTCCTGTATGTGGGAAGGATTAAGAACATTTTATATGAAACTCCTCTGTGCCATTAATAAGCCTATTTGTTTCTGTGATTTACTAGCCTAGATGGATACATACATACATACATACATGCATAATACATAGATGATTAAGATGGTTAGATGAGAGATGAAAGAACACTGTCATACTGGTTGCCATGGGATCCAAAGGTGGCAAGGTTTGGGAAGGACAAAGTGTAATGAACTTGTTGGGGTTCCAGGTGCCAGTTCCTGGTGTCTAGTGATGGGGCATGGCCTGAGACAGGGAGCAGGACTGTGCTGGTCATGTTATTGGTCATAGCTTCTCTAGAGCCCTCCACTACATCCAAAACACATAAACAGAAGCAGGGGGAGGGGTGAGGACAGAGACAGAGAGAGACAGAGATAGATAGAGACAGAGATGGAGAGAGACAGATGGAGAGAGACAGAACTGGAGAGACAGAGATGAAGAAGACAGAGAAAGATCCAGGGAGATTTTCTACAGTTTCCCAAGGTGGACTCTGGAATATTTGTGGTTATTAGCTTATTTGTTTCTACGGTGTGCATGTGTGCATGTGTGTGTGTGCATGTGTGCATGCATATGTGCATGTGTGTGTATTTACTGAGAAACATCCTCTGTGCCATGCCCTGTGCTAAACATTGGAATATGATAATGAACCAGCAGTGCACCCTATGTATGGAGCTTAATGTCCAAAGGAGGAAGAAACAATCTGATCCCATTATCACAAAACCAGAGGTGGGCTTTCATCTCATGTCTGAAGAGACCGACTGTCAGGGCAGCATAGTCCTCAGGGTTTCCTACGCCACCACACCCTGGGCGCTTTGCCAAGGTAGACACTGCTGGTAAGCACAAATACTGGAGAGTGTCCTCCATTCCTGGGACCCCGTGACCCCGTGACCCCATCCCATCCTGCACGCACTTGGATCCCCAGTGTTTGTTTTCCCCTTGACTCATTTGACTTACGTGTAGATGTGATTTGGAATACAAACTGGAGTCAGAAAGTTTCAACTACTCAAAATTGTGGTTCTGTCTGCCCAGTAATGGCAGACAAGATAACAGTTATGCAATCTTATGCAAGCTGGGCTAAGATCTCCTGCCTTGGTCTTCTCCTGTGTAAAGTGAGAATAGGATGTCTGACTCACAGCACTGACTAAAGTAAGGTAGTGTACATGACAATGTCAGCCTGTGAAGGAGTGATGGTGGTGGTGATGATGGTGGTGATGGTGCTATCGATGATGATGAAGTTGTTTCTGGTATTGATGGTGATTGTGATGGTGATGTTGTGGAGGAAAATGGTGAGGATGAGAATGGCCATGGAAGATTATGGAATGCATAAATCTGCCATCATTTTTCTGATATAGTAAGCGATGGACCTTATCAGTGCCACACAGAGGGCAGAGCAGCAGAGAGGGACAGAGTGGGCCTGGGCTGTTGCCAGGTGGCTCTGCGACAGAAGAGAGCTGGGCAAATCACAGCCCCCTCCCGCACCCCTGCCTGGGAAGGTTGGCCCCTCCAGTCTTCATCCAGCCTTCTACTTCAGAGAGCAGCAAGGGCCCGCTGCTCACCAGGGCCCAGTGGCTTGTTATCCACTCTGACTTCTGCTGCCCAGGCCTCCCAGGGCTATGGGCTTTACCTGGTGCCCACCCTGCATCTCCAGGTGTGGGGGGGTCTACTGTGCATCAGCATGCCGGCCCCGGAGGCCCCATACCGTGCTCAGCACCTCCTCGAGCCTACCCAACCCACTGCTCACTGGCTGCTAATAAGTCGATCAGATGCCACATTCCCCCCTTTTTCCCACTTAAAGTTCTGAGCTTGCGCTCATTTAAGCAGCAAGGACACACATTCGATAAATCAGCAAATCTCCACTCCTTTGTCAGGCTTCATTATTGCTAATTTAATCAAAATGAAGAGAGAAGGGTAGGTGTGGACCATAAAATCCTGTGACTCACTCCAGGGTGTGACCAGAGTGCAGCCTGGCTGTTAATCATGAGGGGTGGGCCTGTAGCTTTGGGGCCCGGAGTCTGGGGGGGGGGGACACTGGGTTGGCAAAGGTACAAACCTTAGGCTCACAAGGGCAACTGCCTTCCTTCTCAGTTAGCACTGTGTCTCTGAGATGATTCCGCTGGGCCTGAGCAGAGACAGGACCCTCCCTTCGAGTTGTGGCGTCCCAGGTGAGAGGTCCTCCTGGGGAGATGCCGGCATACTGCCCGTGGGCTTCAGACCACCCAGCTTCAGCGGCAGGAGTCCCCTGTCTCCTTTCTGTTTGCTATTAACGAGTTTTTGTTGGATAGCAGCAAGCAATATTTTCAGAACAAATAAAGCTGTGCAGACATTAGCCTTAGGCGTTTTACAGCTCAACTTGAATATGTTTATCTCGGCCTCGCTGTTTGAATAACATCTCTGAAGGGATATTTGGACATTTAAAATTTCAGCTCACAGGCCAGTACTTGGAATAGGAGGGCCTCCAAGGCTACCGCGCACTCCCTAGGCTGAGTAAGGAGCAGTGGCTCTGGAGTCCAGCCCTGGCCACCCCTGCCTATCACCTCCCCTAGCATCTGTGACCTCCATTCCTCCAAGGCAAAGGCATAGGACTCCATCAAGGGCCAAGGTCAAGCAGACGCCGAGCTGTGAAGCCAGACACGTGGACCAGAGAGGGGCTGTGGTCCACTGGAAGATAACCTGTCACAGGAAAGGCTGTGATACACTGTGGAGTTTGGATATGAAAAGCCCCTCCTAGGCCCAGCCTGGCTCTTGTCCACTCCACAGGCTGAGCCTCAACTGCTTCTCTTCCTGAAACTTCCAAGGGGCTTACTCCCACTGAGATGTGGAGAGAGCTACAGGGTAGGTTTTCCAGTTCCACTTAGTCATTTGTAGGGATGGGCACACATGCCGTAGCACCCATGTGGAGGTCAGAGGAGCGCTGGTGGGAACCAGTTCTCTCCTTCCACCATGCGTGCCCCGGGGATCAAGAGGATCAGCAGGCCTGATGATTGCACTGGCTCAATGGGATAGATTTTGAAATGTGCACAGTGTGGAGGTGGAGAGGTAATTCAGTTGGTGCTTGACAAGCACATACAGAGCCAGAGTCATGGTTTCATCCCCAGCACCACATAAACCAGGCCTGGTGGTGTCTGTCTAGAATCCCACCAGTGGGAAGGTAGAGACAGACAGGAAGATCAGACGTTCAAGACCACCCTCAGTAACTTCGGAAGTTCAAGACCAGCCTGCGTTACATGAGTCCTTGTCTCAAAATGATTGTGCTGCGTGGTGTAAAAAATGATATTAGGAGATGGGAGCGGGAGGAGGCTGTGGCAGGATAGAATTTCGATTAATCTTGGGATGAAAAATCCCACGAGGCTGGCAGAACCCAGTCAGAGGGAATCTCTCGTGCAGTCAGTCTTCCTGCTATATTGTCTGTGACACAATTGATCTCCACTCTGTGCCTTTCCTTCTTGCTTCCTGACAAGGCTTTCCCCCCCCCCCCCTGCAGACAATGCTTTGAAAGCCGTTCTGGCTGTCAGGGTCAGTCAGTTCCTAGGGAGGGCTTTAGAATCTATATCTGTCTTCCTTCCTGCTTGGCCTCCCTCCTGCAGCCAGGTCAGGAGATGGGCATTTCTGTCTATAATTTGCTGATCTTGGAGGGTCTTGGGTTCAAATCCCTGCTCTGGCCGTGGGCGGATTGCTGCTCTGAGAATCAATTGCTTCTTCATCTGGAAAAATGGGCCAGTTGTCCCTCTGTATGGGGTCTTTGTGAGAATTGAAAGAATTGACCCGTAAGAATCAAGTTGAAGTAGACACAGCTGCCTCTTGTTGTCACAGTCACAGTGAGGACCAGCGGGAAGCTGTCACGGGTGCTCAGTGTCCTGCTCTAGGGTGCTGTTGCAGAGTGAGGTCCTCTGGGAAAACTAGCTGCCATCTTTATCAGTGCATCCATTCTTGCTTGCCGGAGTCGATCGCCACAGGGCCTGGACACTGTGTGTGGTCTCTCACGGAAGGAAGGTGTGGGAGGGAGGTCTCTTGGATCAGCAACTCCTCTTGACCATTTGTGTGCAGTTTTCCCCTAATTGTGCATGGCCTTGGGAGGGAAGGGTTTCAGGAGGTGCTGAAGCATCCAGGTTAAGGGAAGACGCACATGGGTTTTGTTACAACCATAGGGAACCCATCGTCCTTGTTGGGTACAGACTTTCAGTGTGGCTGATTTGGGCTACCTGTGTGTGCTCCTGTTCGGGATCCCTCACCCACACTCTCTAAAGAAGCCAATAAACTCATCAATTCCCTGGGTGGACTTTGGTGGAATCTCACATTGGTTTGTCACTGGGGCTTTATGGGGAGATGGAGCCCTTCTTAATGTCTTCCCAGGGAAGGAATTCTTAGAGCAGATGTTGTCCTGTAAGTTCAAGGGTCAAGAGTACCTCTGTTTCTGCAAGGCAGACTAAAGGACTGTCTTGGTTCATCCCCATAGCCTTTAGGATGCTTGGCCCATGTGGGTAGAAATGGGATTCTGGCTCAATTTGGATATCCCTGTGTCAGAGGGAAAGTGGTTAATCGTCCTCCCTGCCTGAAGGTATAGGAGACCTGCTGTCAGGAGAGGAGGTGACTAGGACAAGCAGAAGGTGCTTCAGTGTGGGCATGCACAGTCCTACAGAACTCTGGTTAGCAGCCTGCCCAACAGCCAGAGAGAGCCAGCTCTGAGGAAAAGTTCACCTCTGGAAAGGCCATTTCAACAAGGAGGCAGCAGCCAGTTCACCTCTATGCATTGCCAGTTCTAATTTCCTACAGGAATTGGGGGGGGGGACTGTCCCTTGACTGTTGGTGTGGGGCTGTGTCTGAGAATGGAAGGTACTCAACCTGTGACCCTCCACACAGGGCCACAGTGGCCCTTGCTGTTACACCTGCCCACCCTCCTTTCCTTAACTGAGTCCTGTAGGGCCAAGACTGGCCTATCATTGTTGGATGTCCTTACGCCGCTTTGAGCCATTCCCTGGCCTAACAGCCCTGCTTCGGAGCTCCGTAAGAGAAGGGCAATTGGCAGTGAATGGCTGCCTAACTCCAGATCTCATTGCCCCATCGAGAGCAGATGGAGCAGCCCTGTCTCTGCTGGGGAAGACTCCTAGTGCCGAAGATAACCATCCCCTCTCCAGCCGTCTCCTCTCCTCTCTTCAGCCCATCTTCCATCTCTTTTTGGCACATCCTCTTCTCCCTGGGGCTTACCACCAAGGCTCCTGTCTCAGCAAGCACTGGAAACCTCTTGTGTCCAGGCTGTGTGTCCTGTTAATGGTGTTTGCAAATGTCCGTGTCCTGTTATACAAGGCAGAGAGCCAGCATAACTGGGTGGGTTGGAAGGTCAAATGGTGTATCCTGCCGTTTCCATGGGGTTGGCGCATTTTAATGTCTGGGTCTGCTGATGTCCACTGAGCCCTTTACAGCATTTGTTTTTGTTTCATATCTTGTTATGATAAAACACTCTGACCAAAAGCAACTCAGGGAGGAAAGGGTTTATTTGAACTTATACTTCCTTATTGAGGGAACTCAAGGTGGGAACTTGAAGGCAAGCTGGCTTGCTGTTCCACACAGCCAAACCATAGAGGATGCCACTGGCTAGCTGGCTCACAGACTGGTTTACACTGAGCTAGCTTTCTCATACAGCTCTAGGGAATGGTGCCACCCACAGTGGCCCTGCACTTCCTGTATTAATTAACAATCAAGACAACCCCCTACAGACATGCCCACAGGGCAGTCTGGTCTAGGAAATTCCTCTCTCAGATGATTCTAGACTGTGTCCAATCTAGCTAGGATGGCATCACCTGATGTCCCAAAGACAGTGAGTTTCATATTCAACATCCTCTTATAAATTAGGGCACTGCTACTCAGAGAGACCAGTCATGTGGCCCATTCATGTGGCTGGGATGGGCTTGGTCTCACATTCCATCAAACTCTCGCCAATTCTCGAGCTTTAAACCCCTGTGCAGAGATGTGTACACATCGGCACCATAAAGGATAGTACATTTCCATCAGCTCAGAAACTCATGCCAAGCTCCAACATGCACACAAGTTGTGTCTGCTCAGTTGCTTTTATGTCTTGGTTAAATCTCTAGGCGTGAAATTGCTAGGCTGCCTGGTAAACACATTGAACTTTATAAAAATCTGATAGATTGTATTCCACAAAGACCGTCTTGTCTTGTTGATGCCTACCAGCAACGTTCGAATTCTAGTTAACCCCCTCCTGGCCAGCAAATAATAGTGTCTTCCCAAGCTCAGGTCTTTGAGACTTTAATTTGTGTTTTTCTAATGATAAGTAATGTGTTTCAGGCGCCTGATTGCATGTGTCTGTATATCTTCCAGAGGAAGGACATTTGAAATGTTATGGCCATTTTTTTCTTTGTTTTTTTTTTTTTTTAAATCTACTTTATAAAGTGTGTGTGTGTGTGTGTGTGTGTGTGTGTGTGTGTGTGTGTGTGTGTGATGTATATGTTTGTTTGGGTTTGTGTATGTGTGTGTGCATATGTGTGCTGTGATTTATGTATGTGTTCGTGTGGGTTTGTGCATGTGTATATGTGTGAATATGGAGACCAAAGGTTGATATTTAGGTGTTCTCCTCAATAAATCTTCACCTTATATTTTTGATTTCCACATGTATAGTGTGTGTGTGTGTGTGCATGCGTGTGTGTGTCACAACTGTGTACAGATGCATGTGCACATGTGTACAGAGGACTGAACTTGACATCAGACATCTTCCTTGATTGCTATCTTCTTTATTGATGCAAGGTCCCACCTGAACCCAGAGCTTGCCCACATGGCTTTACAGGCATCAGTTTGCTCCGCCACCCCTGTCTGCCTTCTGAATGCTAGAATTACAAGCAGGCCACAATGCCTACCTGGTTTTTACGTGGGTCATAGGGTATGAACTCTGGTCCTCACACTTGATCGAAAGTACTTCAACCACTGAGCCATCTATCTCCCAGGTTCTCGCTACCTACCTTTTTTGAGACAGGATTTCTCAGTGAACCTGGAGCCCACCAGGGTCTGAACTGACTAACTGACCAGTGGACTCTGGGATCCACCTGTCTGCCTCCCCTGCACTGGGATTTCAGACGGCCAACTCTCTGTGTTTCTGCCCTGTTGCTGGGATGCCAGAATGCTGGCGTGCTACTCAGAGAAGGCAGAGAAGGCGAAGTGTAGTCTAAAGTAGGGGTTTCAGTCTGTGTGAAAACACCAGAGGCTGGGGCAGGTGTTGCAGTTCTCAAACTCCTGTATACACCACTGGCGACCACAAGGAGTTGGGAACGCGGGTCCGAAGACCCATGATGAGCCCAAGACTGGGTGGGATTCAATTTGCTTCCAAGGACGTGTCAGAAGTACAGAGGGGCTAGAAGACGGGCCTTCTATGGGAGATTAGGCATGGCTCTTTATGGCAAAGACCTCCCCAACCCCACTCCCACCCCCACCTCCAGCCCCCAGTCCCCAGTCCCCAGCCACGCAGCAGTCTGTGATAAAGGAGACTATCCTTGCTTGTCCAAACTGTTTTATTTGTGTTGGGAGAGGATGAGTTCATCTTACTCAGGGTGAACCAGAGATTAGATACCTTTTGCAGGAAGGAATGCCGGGACGGGAAGCTCATTGGCTAAACACTGGTGCCTGTCTGGGCATGTCATTAGCATGGAGAATTAGCAATCCATGACCAGTTGTCATAGTCCTCTTAGTGGGATGTCATGGTCACATGCTCCAGGACAGGAACCTGGTCTGCAGTTGATTCTAATGCCCACTGTTCTCAATTATGAGATTTACCAGGGGTTTTTGAATCTGCTTAACCTTACCAGCTCCTCGTCTGCTGACATGGTTCTACTTGCCATACAGCCGACGTCACACAGAGATATTTTTAATAAGTGTCGGGGATCTGAACTCACGTCCTCACACTTAGACAGCGAGCAGTTCACGCACTGAGCTGTCTGCCTGGCACCTCTCTTGCCAACGTTCTTCTCCGGGCAGACACAAGCCCTGTGTTCTGTATGTGGCTCACAAGGAGGCCCTCCTTGCAAGAAGAACGTTGGTAAGAAAGGTCCCTAGCTTGTCACCTCACCTTCACACTCATCTGCAATGTGTCTCTAAGAACAGGTGACCTTAATTTCAATAAGGCCAAGTTTCTCAATGTTCTGGTGGTGGTGGTTGTGGGCTTTCTGTTTTTGTTTGTGACTGGTGCTGTTACTAATGCCAATATCAAAGCAAGGGTCGCTTCACCCAGAACACTAAAGTTCTATGTGGTTTTTTGCTAGTGTACAGTTTTAAATCTGTGACTTGCCTAATGATTGTATTTGCTTATGGTGTGAGTATCAATGGAAGGGTTTTTTTTTTCTCTCTCTCTCTCCTTAACGTGAATATCCAATTTTTCGAGCAGTATGAACTAAAGTGACCGTCTTCTGTCCACAGAGTTGCCTCTGCACTCGCATTGAAAATCGATTGACGGTATGGGTGAGGTTCTATTTCAGGACTCCTTTATTGGTATCTGTCTCTTTGCCAGGTGCACATTGTCTTGATTACTGTAGCTTGATTCCAAAAAAACCGGGTAGGGTGTGTCTCGAAGCTTCATTCTTTGTCCTAATTGTTTTGGCAAGTCTCCCTCCTTTGCCTTTCTGGGTAAATTTAAAAATTCGCTTGTTGATTCCTACAGAAAACATGTCCTGCTGGGGCTCCGATCAGAACTGCGTTGTGTCTGTAGACTGCCTGATGTGGGGGATGCTCACGGGTGCTGACAGCCCGTGGCTGCCCAGGCTCCGATAAGTCAGCACGGTGCCTGGCTCTCCTTCCTGGTCTCTGATCTCTTTCATCAGTCCTTCACAGTTTCCAGAACACAGATCCTGCCCACATCTTGCTAGATTACATCTGAACATTCTTTTCAGGCTGCGATGCTGTAACAAGCCCCCACCCACCCCCAGCGGCGCATGGATGCTCCTCGGAAGGCAACTGCTTCTTGCTCTTGTACAAGGACCTGAGTTCTGAGATTGGGGTGCCTCCTTCCTGCTGCCTGCTCCCTCCCTGCTCACCCTGGAACTATGTCCTTGGTCTCAAGAGTGAATTCTGGGAACTGGGTCACTGGGCTACAGTCCCAGACAGACTCTGAGTCACCTTGAAGGAGTGAGTCACTAGCTCTGTAGTTTTCCTCTCCCTGAAATGAGAACTGAGTCACCTGCTTTCTTGTCCGTCTAGGAACGCTGGAGCTGGTGACAAGGGCTGCACAGGCTCCGAGCCCCTGCCGGAGTAGCTGGAGCTTGAGGAGGCACCGCTGTCTAATCCGGGCGCTGTTATGATCTGCTTGTGGGAGAAGTCTATGCAGGGGAGTGGGCAGAAGATGAGTCAGGAGGCATTAACCCAGCAGGCTGCCCCGCCACCCTCCCATGGTGTCTCCTCAGACCCAGGCTTGGCTTGTTTCCTCCCTCCAACCCCAACTTTCTCTTCTCCCCACTGGGACCAGCCTGAGCTTTGCCTGTCTGCGCACACAGCTGCCACAGGGAACCTGTCGGTCTCTCAGGCCATCGCCACCCTGTCCTTATGGGGGTTGGTTGGTCGTCCCATCTTCTAAACTAGAGAGAACAAGGGACTCGGATTTACTCTGTGGCAGACAGGGGACCCATCAGATGCCTTTGTGGGGACAGAGCCAAGTCACACAGTAGCTCCCTCCAGGTCTCTGGCTCTCCCTCCCCCTCCTGGTCTCAGGTCTGCAGCAAGCACACATCGGGCCAGGCAAGTGGGCTGCACTATGAAGAGGGGCGATCAGACGCTGATGGAGAGTCAGGGACACAAGCATTAATTCAAAACTAGAAAGGAATCAAAGGGCAAAACACATCACAGGAACCTTAGAGTGGTCTGCTCTCAGAGTCCCTGCCAGACTCCACTGGTAGGAAATGTCTCAAAGCATTTTCTAGAACCGACAGCCAATCTCTATGCTTTATTCTTACACTTAAAAAAGCCCCAGCACAAAAGGTGCTTAGAGTAGCCGATGAGTGAATGAATGAATGAATGAATGAACTAGTGAGTGAGTGAATGAATGAATGAATGGGTAAATGAATGGGTGAATGAATGAACAAACAAACAAACAAACGAACAAATGAATGAATGGGTGTTATACGCTAGGGACTCTGCTAGGAATTTGGGGAAAATAAGAAGCTCACAGCTCAGTGAGGGAAGAAGACACAGAAATAACAGTAACACTTGGTGGAGAAGGAGAGATGGCTCCCAAAGTATGTAGTGAAGACAGGAAACCAGGGAGGGCTTCCCAGAGGAGGTGACTCTGGACTTTCAATGAAGCACATGAACTGTTCAGGGGCCATGAGAAAGTCCTAGGGACACGAGGATTTGGGGATGTAAAGGGGGCCCTGCCAACAGAACCTTAAAAGTTCTGTCCATGGTGGCTATCTGAAGACAAGGACATGACCATGGTCCAGCTCAGCCTAAGACGGTAGCCTGGACTGATCCTCCGTGGGGAGAGAGATTGGAGTTGCCTCCTGTCAGCTGTACCAGCCCCTCTGCTGTTCAATAACCTTCCCCTTGCCACTGGGCCACACGGATGCTGGTTTATTACATAATGGCCAACAGTGTCACTGGAGGTGTCCCTAGATTCTGGCTTCTGAGGGGACCCTGCAAGCCCTGAGTGCTCCCTCCCTAAACACACAGGTGGGGATTCTCTGAATTTCACAAATACGACCTCTGCGTGCTTGGTACCCCCTTCCCAAAGTCGCACGGGTGGGGTTTGACCTCAGACTCTGGCTCTCCTCTGAGACTCACTTGGCCAGGCACTCAGGTTAGCAAAGGGGAGCAAGCTGGCCTCCAGCAAGGTCACTGCTTTAGCTACAGCCTACTGAAGAAGGAGGAACAAACACCTTGTCCAACACTCGCTGCTCTCTCCGGAGGCAGTCAGAGCAGTTCTGGGATGGACTGTTCTTAAGGACCTTCCCCATACTGGGCAGCTCCTAGAAGGGTGTCAGGTCCCTGACTCTGGGCTAGCCCCCCTGTACTGTTTGGAAAGCAGATGCAAACAGCCACGCCCTCGCTGGGCTTCTGTCCGTGGCTTCCTTGCCATCACCCAGTCACGTGTGAAGGAGAAGCAAACGTGCTCCACGTGTGCTTTCCTGACTTTTTTTTTTTTCTTAAAAAAACAAATGTACTTGTTACCCGCGGCTCCTGTAACGATAATTTAGTGGCTAAAAGTAACACTGGACTTAGCATCTTACAGTTCTGAACATCTGAAGTCAAACCCAGACCCAGTCCTACTCCCACCCCAACCCCCCACATAGACACGCCCAATCACAGTTCATCCCTGCAGCAGGCTCCTACAGGAGGCTCCAAGAGAGACCCTACTTCCCTCCAGTCTCTGGCTTTGGGGCATCTCTTTGCACACAACCACCCATATTCAAAGCCACAACTCTGCCTTTCTCTGACCTTCCTCTCATCTCAGCTGCACACCCCTCTGACCACAGTTGGAGTAGGGTCTCCGCTTCTAGAAATGCCAGCTACTACAGTGTCCCATATGAGTAACCTTCTGGCTTAGGGCCCCAACTCCAACACAGCCACACAGTCCCTTCTGCCAGGAATGACATCAAGTTGTGTGTTCCAGAGAGGTACACACAGACATTTCTGAACAGCCAACCTCCTGCCTATGTTAATGTGCTCAGGTGGTTCAAAATCAAAATGGTACTAAAATGAAAGAGGCGTCCACTGAGTGCTCGCTTGCACCTGCTTTCTTGCCACGTCCGGTGTTTCTCTGTACTGTGTTTCTCTGTACTGATGCACATGGCGGTGCGCTGGAGCCTCTGCACACATCCCATCCGTTTGCTCAGATCCGTGTCATATTTTTTGGATTTAATGAGCTACTCCAGAGAGTGTCTGCCACTGTCGCAGGGAACTTTTTTGCTACCTCCTCCGATTTTACTTTTTCCAAACTCACAGGGCCATAATTCACTGCTGTTGATTTTTTTTTCTATAAGAAATACTATACGTGGAGTGGGCCCATGCATACATCACTTTCTGCTTGCACAAGTACAGACGCGGGACGCATTCCAGAAATGGGATCGCTGAGGCAGAGGGCAGACTCGCTTGCCATTTCTGTTGAGCTCGCCTGTCACTCTCCCTCGTCCTTACGTAACTGTCATTTAGCGGTCTGCCACTGTGACCTTGGCTCCTAGTCTCTCATCACTAATGCATAGCTGTTGGTCCATGCTTCAAATGCAATATTGTTTTAACCTTTTGTGTGTTCGTGTGTTCAAGTGTGCACACACCACAGTGTGGGTTGGTGGGTCAGAGGACAACCTTGGGGGCCAGTCCTTGCTTTCTATCTTCGAGAGACAAGACCCTCTTTTGTCATCTTGCTGTTGTTGTACATCCGGGTAGCTGACTCTCAAATTTCCAGGAAGTCTCCTGTGTCCACCTCTAGGGATGATGGGATTACAGGCACCTATGTCATGTGGATATTGGGGATTTGAACTCAGGTCCTCACGTTTGAATGGCGAGTCACTCCCCACCCCAGCCCTGAAATGTTCTTTGCCCTTTCTTCCCCGTGCAGATCTGGTCCTTTTTGCTATCTCTGAGAGCCCACTCCCATAGCCTTCTACAGAACATGTACTTAGACACTGGCTTTTGATGTCCCTTTGCTGTGCTGACCCTCTGGTATCCCCAGAAAGACAGCGCCCACAGCACAAACTTCCCTGTCTGTAGACATCTCTGGAATGCAGTCTTTCTGCCTCCATCAGCACAGAGCTGGAGACAGAAGGTTGTATTCTCTCTGTTGTCCATTAGGAGGGGACCTCTCAGCTGCTAGCTTCTCGGGGACCCTCTCCAGCATTCAATGCTATTTCCAGAGCCTGGCTGAGGGTCCCTTGCAAGAAGCCCAGCTGAGCCCTTTCCTTTGGGGCAATAGGAAAACTACTTATAATGCACTTTAAGAAAGTCTTTGCAGAACAAGGAAATTGATATAAGCAATTTCAAGTCTCTCATAGAACCAATCTGCACCGGGAAGCCTCCAGTTAATGATCAGCGTAAAATAAAGGTCTTTTTAGTCCAACAGTAGATTATCCATTACTTTTACAGTTGAGCTGGAATAAAAAATATCAGGAAAATGAGTGGCAGTGGCGTTGAGCAGTATACTTTAGGTCCTTGCATTTGTGCGGGGTGAGTCTAGGCTGAAGGCTAGCCTCCCTGCTGGCGCCTCTGCCCTGCCCCCTGCAGGTCACTGGGAGGTACTGCCTCCATGCAGACTGCATTTGAGATCCCTTTTTCGACTGCAGCAGGATATCCCATTTGGGTGACCCTCCATTGGCCTTGGATGTCAGTTGTTTTTTTTTTCTGCCGGAGCTTCCTCCATTTGCTAACCTGTAAATGAGGGTGGCACCAAGCTACCCTTAGTGGGTGAGTGCTAGGTTCCTGTGAACGCACATGAGGCTAGCTCAGCGTCCTTGAGGCAGCGCCAGCCTGGCTCAGTTGAGGGATGAATGCTGCTGGCTGGGACAGCACCGTCCCAGCAGTTGAGGGCCAGGCAGGGTTACTGTTCTATACAGAGCTGCGTGGTGGGAGGAGAGGGACCTTGGAAGCTTTTACTGCTGACGGTGAGTAGTGAGTTGTGCCCTTTGAACTTCCGGCTCAGGTTCCAGACAGGCTGGTAGAGCACGGGGAGAGGTTAGACTATAGGAACACGGGCGCCCACTACTGGCAACGCCGGGGCTTCGCAGCCATGTAGGCTCAATGCCTGCTCTCCCAAGAGACCTTGGGAGAAATCGTGAGTCTCTTGGTTGCTGGAGGCTGGGGAATGGGAAGGACCCCATCAAGTGCTCAGGCAGCGGCAAGGAAAGGAGTGTGGAAGCCTGGTGACCATGGCTCCAGCACTCCTAACAGGAGCACCAGGTCCAGACAATGGCAGGGAAGGGGGTTGTGTTAGGGCACAGTTTCCACAACTTTAGGGAACTCACTGTGCAGTTCTGAGATTGGGGGTGGGGGCGGGGAGAACAGGAGCTGCCACGGAGGTCGAGTGTCCAGCCCAGAGGTGCAGCCAGAATGAGGTCAAGACTCTTTTATAGTGTGCTCCTGGGAAATGTCTTCACACTAGCCTTTGTTTTGTCTCTGTCATGGTAAAGTGCTCATGGCCAGCATACACACACACTCACACACACGCACACACACACGAGTGCACACGCATGCACATACACACATCGTATGTATGCTATGCACATACATACTGCAGACATACCACACTTGTATGCTGGAGGCTGGCTTCTCTGCACTATGTACATACATACCACATATGTGAACATACTGTGCACATATACACCACACACACATGAAACACATGCACATGCTATACATGTACATACCATATATACATCACACACTATATACATATATACCACACACATCACACACAAGTACAATACATATACACACCATCCACTCGCACACATACACATACTATAGACATACACATTATGAACATGTGTACATATACACTGTACTATACACATATATGCCACACACAAATACTACACACACATACCATTCACACACATATATGTCACATACATACACAAATACCACACACATACACACATACATAAAAATCACATGCACATGCCATACATACAAATACATAATGTACACACAGATAACACAAACACACACAAAGAACCCACACCACACACACACATATTACACCCCTATAATACTATACATCTTCATACTGTGCACATATAGACACTACACACACATATATATCACACATACATATACTATACACATACATACAGCATGCATGCACAGACATTACACACACACATATATCATGTGCAAGTCACACACATATTTCACATGCACACATACACAACACATATATACCACATGCACACATATATATGTATCACACACATGCACAAATACCAAATACATACATACATGCATACATACATACATACCACACCACACACACATACCAGACATACAAATAACACAAAAACACTGTACACACAGATAACACAAACACGCACAAAGAACCCACACCACACACATATTACACCCCCATTCACACTATGCATATTCATACTCTACACACACAGACACTACACATACATGTTATACATGCACATAATATACACATACATGCAGCATGCATGCACACACATCACAATACACATATACACCATGTGCATGACACACACATATGTCAGATGCACACACTATGCACTATATATATATATATATATATATATATATATATATATATACCACATGCACACACACACACACACACACACCACAAGCAGTTGTTTAGGATTCTCTACACACCTCACTTGAGTGTCTGCTAGCTACACAGAGTTTCTGTGTAGACACTGTTGCAGGACATGTCTCCCTGACAGAGCAAGAGCCAAGGCCATGTCAGCCCTGTATCTCAGTCCCCAGCCAGCTGTCCTCTGGGCTTGGGTGACACTTCAGCCAAGCACCCAGCCCAGCAGGGCAGGTAATTGGTCCACTGTGAGATACTCACCATATGGTCCCTGAACCCTGTTTGATTAGCTAATGACACATTGGCTGAGCAAATCCTCCTGGAGTGGACTTTGCTGACATTGTTCCTCATTCCATGCACAGGATTTCAGTGGCACACCCCTGTCTGGTTGCTTGAAGCACCTGACAGCTAAATGGTTGTCAAGGACGCTGATGTGTCACCTCTTGGCTATTGTGAAAGGATATAGAAGCTGTCAGAATGCCAACCTGTGGCAGCTGCTGGGGCCTGGGGTCCATCTTAAGGAAGAGGTTGGGGAGATCCATGAACCTGCCTCTTGCTCCTCCTGGAACCTAAATTCCCTGGGTTCAGGAAGTCACTAAGGATGCGTAGAGCATCTTTCTCTCCTTTTCCTTTTCCAGGTCCCCCACCCCCGTGTGTGTGTGTGTGTGTGTGTGTGTGTGTGTGTGTGTGTGTGTGTTGCCACAGATAGACCCAGGGCTTCAGGCTTTTTCCGGCTGTATTTTAGATGAACCCAGAGCTACCCTTATCTTCTTGACACTGCCTTTATAGCCTAGGACTAGTAGTCCTGGCCACTCTCCTGTTGGAAGATGCTGGGCTTCAGATCAGCACTCAGGGGCCTCTCTACCTTCCTGTGGCCTTCTGCCCAAGGTCATGATAAAGGTAGCCTTGTGGGGGCCATGTCTAGAGCTAAGTGGGTCACAGGCTGGGTCATACTCTGAGAGTGACCTCAGATCGGGGAGACTGGAAAGCCTGCTACCCAAAGCCTCTGTGGGAACAACAGCAGCTCACAGCCCATGGAATCTGGAGATGTCTGCCCACCCTCTTGAAGTGGCTTTTCTTTGTTGTGGGAAAGGCATCTGGCATCTCCCCCTTCAAGCCATTCAAAGCCCCAGTCCTAAGCCCCATGGCCTGGTGGGGGACTCACCTATGGAAAATTATGTCCCTGCCTGGCTATCCCTCAAAGGAAACTGGAGTTGAGGGCCGTGCCTGCTGCTGGTTTCCCTCACAGGCCCCTGAGACTTCCTGTGGCACGGTTGTCAGTTGTCATCTATGTAGGACCTACCCAGGCACTATCCTGGGCATGTGTGTCAGCACTCTGCTGTCCCACTGTCCCATGGCACAGGGAAATAATGGTCCCTAAAGAGAAATGGGCTTCACAGCTGACTTGCTCAATGTCACAAACAAGTTCCTACAGAGGCTAAGCATTTTGTCCAAGGTGTAGGAGTTTTGACACCCAATGCATTAGCTTTTTCTCTTTCAAACTATGAGTATATGTATGTATGTATGTATGTATGTATGTATGTATGTATGTATGTGCATGCCATGAAGTACATGTGGAGTTCAGAGGACAACTCGGAAGAATTGGCTCTTTCTTTCTACCATGTGGGTCCCAGGGATCAAACTCAGGTTGCCAGTCTTGATGGCATGCACCATTACCCACTAAGCCATCCCACCAGCACCCCCTTAGCTTTTATGCAAAAAAAAGAAAAATCTCAAAGGAGAAAGAGCAAACTCCCACCCAGGGTTCCTTGAGGACTCCAGCGGTGTGGCCTCCAAGTTCTTCTCCTCTCAGATAAATTGTGGAATGCGTTTAGAGCTTATGGGCTTTCTCTGTTGGCCTGAGAGCCAAGGCCTGGACCTGTTTGAGGGGCACAAACCAGATAAGCCATGGAACACGATGAACCCAGTGTGCCAGATCTATTGGTGGTCAGCCACTGCCTTGGAGTGATGAGCTTTTAAGGGATGGTGACTGGAAGCTTGGTGGTTCAAAAAAACGGGGGATCTTGACCTCATAGTCTCTCTTCCTTGAAGAAAATCATTCAAGTCAAATGGCAGTTGGTTTAAAGTGAGCTAGACCCTAACAGACACCCAGCAAAAGTGATTTAAGGACAGAGGGGTTATTCAGCTCCCAGTTTTAGAAAGTAGCATCCATTGTGCAGGGAAGGCAGGGTGCTGGTCATGCCCACAGGAGAGGAGTGTTATGCCCAGCCCTCTTCTTAATCCTTCTGGGGTCCCAGTCTCTGGGTTGCTGCCCCCTTCATTCAGAGTGGGCCTTCCCTCCTCAGTTAAATCTCTCTGGAAACATCCTTAAACACGTGCCTAAAGGTGTGTGCCCTTGATGCTTGGTCACACTGGGAGCCACCATAAGACAGAATTGGGAGCAGGAAGTTGGGAGTTGCTTGGTCCAAGGCAGCTTGTCAGAAAATAGGAAACTTGTGGGAGCCAGGAGAGCCACAGCCAGGGAAAGTGACTCTGAGAAAGCCTGTGGCGAGAGAACTCCCTGTGGCTGAGCAGTGTCCAGGCTGTTTCAGTCAGGTGGCCTAAGCACTTAGATGGTCAGAACCCCGACTGTGGTCAGGAGTCTTCACAGGACTCAGAGCCTGCTGCATGGCATTGTGGGTAAACTATCTGGCTCACAATCCCTGACTCAGCAACATCTTCAGGAAGACCCTGCTGAATATTCGTGGCCAGCAACTATGGACTGCAGAGCACGTCCATCACAACTCGTGGTGTAGATCTCCTGACTGGAGAGTCCTTGAGCACGGACCTCACAGTGACGTGCCTGTATCCACCATGGCTGCTGTGCACATAGCCCAGGAGGCTGCAAGCCCCTCACGCCATCAAAATGCGAGTACCACTGAGACCCCAGGTCGTGGGGACCTGACATGCTCTGCTGGTGGTCCCTGGAAGACTCGTGAGTCTCTAGTGTGCATAGCAGATGCGTGTGCTCACAAGTATGTGCACGCCTTTGAGTATCTCTTTGCAGAGCCACGTAGATTCCGCGGTGCTCGATACGCTCATCACAGTCAGCCTGGATCCCAGGCAGCTGTCTGCTCTGTTCCTCGGGATAAGGAGACAGCAGCTGACTCAGAATAGACCCCCACCTTCTTCGCTGGCAGAATCACCCAGCTGCATTTGGAAGGGGGCAGGGCGGTGCCTGGGGCGGTTTTTTTAGACACTTAAAAGCTTCCCCAGGCTCTGTGCACTAGCATAAGGGCACAGGCACTCCTTGAACACAGTGCCTGGGTGTGACCTAGCCTGACACCCAATGCCATTGTTCAGGAGGCCCACTGGAGACCTCTGCCTGTCTCAGATACACCGCCACTGTGAATGGCTACCATCCTCCATCCACGGAAGCAGCCCTCTGACTATAGGAAAATGTCCGTCTCTAAAGAACTAGAATTAAGTTTAATTAATTAAATGGCAAACATGACGCCCACCGGAAGGGGACACTTCTCTCTTCCGTGCTGATGGAAAGGACCAAAGCCACCCTTTACCGCAGCTAGCTGTGTTACACAAGGAGGGGCCAGTTCGAAGAGATTCGTGGTCTGTTGTCAGACTGTGTAAATACATCTGAAGGGTGAAGGGGTGAGCAATTACGATGGAATCCAGACAGCTTTTGGATGTGACCCAAGGAAAAGAAGTCTGAGATCCTAGGGCCCCTGTAGACTGTCCCACCTCCCCCCTTTGCCATCATAACCTAGAAGTCCTAAGGCCCTGTCACACACACGCACATGGGCATGAGCACACATGTACATGCACACAGAGATCATAGACATAAAATGTGTGTGGTTAGTAGTGTCTTTCTCTTTCAAGTGAAGAAGGGGTGGGGTCAAACAGGCGAAGGACCAGGCCAGGCAGCTCCAACTGCCTGCACTGGCTTTAATGCTGTCTGTCTAACTCCAGTCTTACACTTTCCTACTCTCCAGAGCATGGTCTCCCTGTAGCCGCAGGGCTTCTCAGCATTGGCCAGATATGCCGATGTCCTCAGTTTCCCCATCTGGAAACTAAAACCAGTTCAGTTGTATCTTCAGCTTCCCCTGTTGGCCATTGTGAGGACTAGTCACTGTGAAATGATCAGAAGGGAGGAGCCCGGCCCCGCCCACTGTCACCCGTGCCCACAAACCGCCCACCCAAGGGCAGGCTTCCTTTGGTCCTCAGAAGGTAGCTGCGTGTGTGCAGGGCCCTGTGTGGACTTTGGATATATTCATGTCTGAGCCCACAGTATACTCAAAACCCGGATTTGAGGAAGCGTGTTTGAGATGGGGACACCTGGGCAGCTTTAGCCACAGTAGCTTTTGTCGATGAATATAAATCTTCCAGTCACCAAACTACTGGCTCTGCCTCCGTTTCTTTATCAGCAAAATGGACTTCTACATCTCTTGTCCATCTCCTAGGGCCAAGGTGAGTTAACTGTGAGTTAACTTAAAGAAAGTCGTCATAGAGTCAGCTGTCTGGTGCTTCTGAGAGTCTATATGTGTTGTACATTCATTCATTCATTCGTTCGTTCGTTCATTAGTATGTGTCATAGAGGAAAGTGATCTAAAGGTAGAGTAGTGTCTCAGGGTTTTACTGCTGTGAACAGACACTACGAGTAAGGCAACTCTTAGAAGGACCACATTTAACTGGGGCTGGCTTACAGGTTCAGAGGTTCAGCCCATATTCATCAAGGCAGGAACATGGCAGTATCCAGGCAGGCATGGTGCAAGAGGAACTGAAACATCTTCATCTGAAGGCTGCTAGCATAATACTGGCTTCCAGTCAGCTAGGATCAGGGTCTTAAAGCCCATACCCACAGTGCCACGCCTACTCCAGCAAGGCCACACCTTCTAATAGTGCCACTCCCTAGGCAGAGCATATACAAACCATCATGTGATGACATGATCTAAAGGTAGAGTAGGCACGAGGAGAGAAGGGCAAATGCTTTGAGAGTGCACTTAGGGTCTCGATTAGTCAAGTGAACTATCCATGCTTCAAGAATTGCCCAATGGCACCTCCTCCTTAAGGCTGCAGGAGGGTCATGGACTGCTTAACAGTACCAGGTGGCAACTTTCAACAGAGGACCTCTCTGCATGCTCAGGGGTGTACAGGACAGTTTTGCATGCTCAGGGAGTGTGCAGTAGGGTCTTGAATGTTCACGAGTTGTACACTAGGTCTTGCATGCTTAAGATGGGTGAATCAGGATCTTGCATGTTCAGGGGGTATGCATTAGGGTCTTGTGTGTTCAGGGGGTATGCAGTAGAGTCTTGTATGCTCAGAGGCTATGCAGTAGGCTCATGTATTTCAGGGGCCTTGTATGTTGTATGCCTTGTATGCAGTAGGGCCTTGTATGTTCAAAGGATATGAGGTAGGGTCTTTCACGCTCAGGGGTGTGCCGTGGGCTCTTGGTAGAAGGAAACCTGATAGGCATACATTTCCATGCCTTTCAGCAGTGTGGTCCTTGGGCTCTGGGCTATAGTCACCATCCACTGATACCTTTCTGTCTCCCCTGGGAGGCTGCTTCTCAGACGCAGGCATCTGCACACCAGCATCTCTTCTCTCTCGTATCAACAAGGAGCATGTTAGAGACATTTATCATGTAAACATTCATAGATACTTTTTAAAAAGAGAAATGGAATGAAAAGACTCTGCCTCTGCCTCATCACTGCACTGCAAATTGAACGGCTTTGATCTTCCTCGGTCTCTGCCAGTTCTTGCAAACATCATTTTGCCCAGCGGGAAGGGTCTTTCCTCATCACTCTCTCCCCTGACAAATGGTGGGGAGGAGCAGAGTGGGCAGGTAGAGCCTCTTGGTGTGGGAACCTCCTCATTGACTCAACCCTCCAGGCCCTATGGATACATTTTGGCTACATAGGGAGTTGGAGGCTAGCCTGGGCTACATTAAGACTCACTTTTAAAAGCCTATAAGAGGGGAGAGCAGGCCTGGCTTTGGTGCCACTCTCTCATGGGTTAAATTTTCCTCTTCCTTACACCAAGGTCCAGACAGCTAAATAGTCATGGCACTGGCTCCTGAAAGGTAGGGGCTGATTTCAGAAGCCTGGGAAGCAAGGCCCATAAAAGTATCACATTGCAGTTTGATGATGTGAGATGGGTCCATGGCCAAGTGCAGTACTTACTTAGAAGAAAGCTGTTCTCAGCTGGCACCAGCTCTTCTCTGGAATATGCACACAGCAGTGGGAAGATCTGAGCACTGCAGAAATGTCCTATCAGAACACAGACTTCCCACTGGGGAGCAGGGATTAGGAGAAGGGGCTGTATTGACATGGAGAGTTAGAGGCCATTGGTCTCCAGAATGGCTCAGGCAATGGGAATCTGTGCCCTGCAGTGGAAAAACACTCAATCAGCCTCACTGTATTCATGCCTGGGGTGGGGGGTTCAAGGGTCTGTGGACCCCGCCCAGGGTTTAACCAGGGGCTGGCTTCACTACATATGAGTCTGCCTCAGCCAGGGGAAGTGGCTCAGGATGACTGCTCTCAGAAGAAATTCTAGCAGGAAAGCAAAAGCTACAGGCTTCCAGCCCAGAGGTGTGGCTCAGCTGCTAGGGGTCAGCACTGGCACTGACAAGCCTTCTGTCCTTGGTCTGTCTCCCTCTGTGAATCCTGGCAGAAGCAGGGTCCACAGCAGCAGTTGGTGACAGACAGCATGGTGGTAATGAGGGACTGGCGTGAAGGAGGCTGTTGGAGGAAGGTAGACCAGATGACTAAAGAGCCAGGTTCTTGGGACTGGAACTCCGTTGGTGGAATGTTTGCTTAGCCACGGATAAAGCCCAGGCTTGATCTCCAGCAGGTCATAGGCCAGGGTCATTGTTATACATGTCTGTAGTCCCAACACTTAGAGTGGAGTCAAGGGATCAGAAATGCAAGTGAAAATACCTAGTGAAATACCTAGTGAGTTGGGGGCTAGCCTGGGCTACATGAAACCATGTTTGACAAAATTCTTGCTGCCAGAGGAGAGGCAGAGGGCACAGCAAGGCCACATCCACCCCTTATGTCCCATGTGTGACTGGAGCAGGCCCTGTCCCTTTCATGCAGCAAACATCCCATCAACCCTCCCACTTCCTAAATAAGGGCAAGATGTCTGCTCTTCAGACACAGGTCTCACTCTCTCAGAAGAGATGACACCACTAGACTTCAGGTTCCCTCTTATCTGTCCAATCTGGAATAGTCACAGAGCCAACCAAAATGGCCATTCTATCCTGTCATTCATTGCCATGTCTGTGGACACAGTGAGCCAAGCACGGTGCCAGGGACTGAAAAAAGGTCTGCAGGGGCCTCAAGAACTTGGGTGAGCTGGGGAAAGATAACATACCCTCTCCTCTTGGAGGCTCCGTGCATGCCCTTCCCAGCTGGGCCAAGACCAGCACAGCCAGGTGGGCTGGGGACAGCCTTGGCTCCTATCCTAGCTACAGACATAAGATGAACAAGAGTGATCACCACCCAAAACTGCCAACCTGGGGTTTCCAGCTCCGAGCCCATTACCCGCTAAATAACTGCATCGATTCGATTGATACTATTCGCTAGATAAGGCAGAGGGGCCCTGGATGGGGCTGAACAGGGCCTGATTTACATGAAGATCATTTAAAAGATTAACTTTAGTGAATGCTTGGAGGTTTGGAGAATCCATAATTAATCAGCCTGGCTCATGGCTTTTGGAAGGGAGGGCTGGTGGCAGCTCAGAATGGGATGGACTTTGTGCTTAGTTTGAGCATATTAGCTTGGGTGTGGCTTATAAATAGGGGGCTTTGTAGAATTGCGAAACCCAAGTACAAAAGACAGAAACGCCGGCCTCCTGGGAGGCAGGGCAAGATTGAATTTGGTCCTTAAATCTGGCCCGTGTTTTAGTAATTTATCAGGGCACCAGTAAGGCCTTTCTTGCTCAGCAGGGACAGTTAGAATCATGTTTTCCACACTCAACATCCTGAGGTGTCACTCCTGTTTAAGCCTGGATGGAATCTTCTAGAATTCAACCACCACCAGCAGCAGCAACAGCAGCAATGTGCAGATCGGAAGAGGTTGTTTCCCATCTGTAAGGACAAGTGAGAGCACTGTCAGTGGGAGACAGGACGCCTGTGAGCCAGGAAGAGCTGTTTGTTATAAGTCTGAGCACAAGCTTGGGCTGCTCTGATAAAAAATTAATGCTAAGATGATGCAGACCTTTCTGGCTGCTTCCTAAGTGGCCCACACGTGTCAGGGAAGTGGGTTTCTTATTTGTGCATGGTGGATTCCTGCACACTTAGCTACTAATCTTGAGAGATTAATGCTCAGCTGTTCAGGTCCGGGGAACATGAATGTAATATTTATAAGTTGATTGTGCGTAACCCAAACTTGGAATTTCTACAGCAATACATTCAGAGAGTTTTTCAAACACTCTCCATTGGCGATTCTTGCCAACACAGCCAAGCTCTGGGAAGGACTACAGAGTCTAAATTGGAACATGAAGATTTCGCATAGGGCTACACAATGATTTGTTTTAAGCTGTATAAATAGTATTCTGTTTCAAAAATTGTTGACAAGAAGTTTTGAAGGTCAGGTTTCCCCAGCACTGGGTGTATTTGTGTTGAATTCTCAATCTCTGGTCTCTTTATAATCCTGAGTGGCTTGGCTTCAGAAGTATTTTTAGCGATTGGGAAGTTGAATGTCAATTTGAGGACACCTTCCCCCGGGAGCACACCTGCCCTCTGTACACATTGCTGAGTCCAGAGCACAGCATAATCCCAGCTGATCCCCTGGGAGATAGAGATGAGCATTGGCTGTGGACATGGAAGCGGGTCCACCAGCATCAGCATCAGCCTGGAAGCACAGTAAACTCTGGCTTCCCGGGGTTTCTCTAACCCTCCTGCTATTCTTTCTTTCCTTTTGAGATCACCTGTGCTTGAGATTAGGGAGAGATCTAACACTGATGGACAGAGGTGATGTGACTCACTTCTGTGGAAAGCACTGTGCCTGCAGGTGTGGTCCCAGCGGGTGTGGCCCCTGCAGGTGTGGTCCCAGCAGGTGTGGCCCCTGCAGGTGTGGTCCCAGCAGGTGTGGTCCTAGCAGGTGTGGCCCCAGCAGGTGT